>NC_053164.1:117271975-117564475 GCF_016835505.1 Polypterus senegalus
GTTGCCTTTTCTTTATATAGTATAGAGAGATGTCTTCGCTGACGATATGAGCGCCTTTTCGGGACAGTCGCGGTGGGCCTTGTGTAGACTGGTGAGCCGTCCCTGCCATTAATCAGCTGTGATGGCACTGTTGGTCCTCCACTCCTGTGCGTGTCTTCATAATCCGAGCTGACGACCTCATAATTGTATACGTGCAAAAGAAAGTGCGAAGTTTATACTTAATATTAGTTTGCCACGGTGTAGAAAAGGGATCCCGTGTTTGCATTTGTCTGGGCTATAGCTCAGGGGGAGGAGGAAAAAAATTAAAAGTGCTCACTTTGACTTAAGGCAGAAGCGCGGTCAGTGTCTCAAAGGCCGGCACAGCTATGTACGCGCGCGCCGGCTGCTCGAGTTTTGCAGGGCAGGAGACACCACATTTTGCAGACACGTTCGCGTGATCAAAAGTCTCCGCGCTCTTTGGAGGTCATTCTCATATATATATATATATATATATATATATATATATATATATATATATATATATATATATATATATATATATATATATAGATATAGATATATATATAGATAGATAGATATATATATATATATATATATATAGATATATATATAGATATATATATATATATATATAGATATATATATATAGATATAGATAGACAGAGAGATCACCCATTGGCCTCGCTCACTGAGTGCAAGTGAAAAAAATAAAATGTAGTCTATAAGCTATTAAACAGTAAAACATTAACGTTTTAAGAAGTAAAGATATACTGAGCACCAGTGGAGTTTTTTCGGGTAAACTACATTTTAAAGCTGATATAACATAACATATATAGTGTAGAGAGTGGTCTTCGCTGACGATATGAGCGTCACGGTGGGTCTCGTGTAGACTGGAGAGACGGCCCTTCCATTAACTGTCCTGGATGGCACTGTCGGTCCTCCACTCCTGTGCGTGTCTTTATAATCTGACCTGACGACCTCATAACCGTATACGTGTAAAAGAAAGTGCGAAGCGCCTTAATATTAGTTTGCCGCGGTCTAGAAATGGGATCCTGTGTTTACAGTTTTCTGGGCTATAGCTCATGGGAAGGGGGAAAACAATTAAAAATGTTTACTTTCACTTAAGGCAGAAGCACAGTCAGCGTCTCTAAGGCCGGCACAGCTACACACGCGCTGGCTGCCCGACTTTTGTAGTATTTTTGCAGTGCAGGAAACGACACTTTTTGGAGACACGTTCACGTAAGCAAAACTTTCCGCGCTCTTTAGAGGTCTTGCTTTCTCTGCGTACTGCGTTCATAGTCAGTTCACGTGAGTCGCTTGGAGTACATGCATCGAAGCTTCTGAGCTGTGCCTGTGCTATCTCGTGCAATCTCGCGATGTCCATGGCGTTTTTTAATGTTAGGCACTTAAAAGTTTCTCGCTACAGCAATTTTAACTCCGTTACAAAGTGATCCAAAGTCTCGTTTATACCTCGTGTCTTCTCATTAAACTTGTATCTCGCGAATAAATTATTCGGCGTTTTTCTTCAGCGCTCTTTGGGGGCTCTTCCTTCTTTTCTATGTACTGCGGTCATAGTCAGTTCACGGATTACGGGAGGCGTGATGATGTCACACGCAGCTCCACCCCCCCACGGCCATCGGGCTAACGTCCATTACAGTATATGGAGAAAAATACGTTCCAGTTATGACCATTACGCATAGAATTTCGAAATTAAACCTGTCCAACTTTTGTAAGTAAGCTGTAAGGAATGAGCCTGCCAAATTACAGCCTTCTACCCACACGGGAAGTTGGAGAATTAGTGACGAGTGAGTGAGGGCTTTGCCTTTTATTAGTATAGATAAAAAAAATTGAAAGCACATATACATAAGTATTCACAGCCTTTGCCATGAAGCTCAAAATTGAGCTCAGGTGCATCCTGTTTCCCCTGATCATCCTTGAGATGTTTCTGCAGCTTAATTGGAGTCCACCTGTGGCAAATTCAGTTGATTGGACATGATTTGGAAAGGCACACACCTGTCTATATAAGGTCCCACAGTTGACAGTTCATGTTAGAGCACAAACCAAGCATGAAGTCAGAGGAATTGTCTCGAGGCACAAATCTGGGGAAGGTTAGTGAAAAATTTCTTCTGCTTTGAAGGTCCCAATAAGCGCAGTGGCCTCCATCATCCGTAAGTGGAAGAAGTTTGAAACCACCAGGACTCTTTCTAGAGCTGGCCGGCCATCTAAACTGAGCGATTGGGGGAGAAGGGCCTTAGTCAGGGAGGTGACCAAGAACCCGATGGTTATCACTCTGTCAGAGCTCCAGAGGTCCTCTGTGGAGAGAGCAGAACCTTCCAGAAGGACAACCATCTCTGCAGCAATCCATCAATCATGCCTGTATGGTAGAGTGGCCAGACGGAAGCCACTCATTAGTAAAAGGCACATGGTAGCCCGCCTGGAGTTTGCCAAAAGACACCTGAAGGACTCTCAGACCACGAGAAACAAAGTTCTCTGGTCTGATGAGACAAAGATTGAACTCTTTGGTGTGAATGCTAGGCGTCACGTTTGGAGGAAACCAGGCACCGCTCATCACCAGGCCAAAACCATCCCTACAGTTAAGCATGGTGGCAGCATCATGCTGTGGGGATGTTTTTCGGTGGCAGGAACTGGGAGACTAGTCAAGATAAAGGGAAAGATGACTGCAGCAATGTACAGACATCCTGGATGAAAACCTGCTCCAGAGCACTCTTGACCTCAGACTGGGGCGACAGTTCATCTTTCAGCAGGACAACGACCCTAAGCACACAGCTAAGATATCAAAGGAGTGGCTTCAGGACAACTCTGTGAATGTCCTTCAGTGGCCCAGCCAGAGCCCAGACTTGAATCCAATTGAACATCTCTGGAGAGATCTTAAAATGGCTGTGCACCGACGCTTCCCATCCAACCTGATGGAGCTTGAGAGGTGCTGCCAAGAGGAATGGGCGAAACTGGCCAAGGATAGGTGTGCCAAGCTTGTGGCATCATATTCAAAAAGACTTGAGGCTGTAATTGCTGCCAAAGGTGCATCAACAAAGTATTGAGCAAAGGCTGTGAATACGTATGTACTTATGTTTTTTTATTTTTAATAAATTTGCAAAAACCTCAAGTAAACTTTTTTCACGTTGTCATTATGGGGTGTTGTGTGTAGAATTCTGAGGAAAAAAACGAATTTAATCAATTTTGAAATAAGGCTGTAACATAACAAAATGTGGAAAAAGTTATGCGCTGTGAATACTTTCCGGATGCACTGTAGCTAATGAAGTGGCTGTTCAGTGTATACATTATTAAAACAGAAGTCCTCTCAGTAATGTTGCTTTAAATTAGTAAAGGAATATAATTATATTGAGTATTAGCAGCAACTTGAAGTTAAGGAAAATTAAGGTGTTAACAGTTACAGGTATGGCTGAAATTATCAGCAACCCTGGAATTTTCCCAGAAAATGCACCATTTATCCCAGAAAATTGTTGCAATTACAAATATTTTGGTATACACGTTTATTTCCTTTATATGCATTGGAACAACACAAAAACAGAGAGAAAAAAAAGCCAAATCTGACATAATTTCACACAAAACTCAAAAACTGGGCTGGACAAAATTATTGGCACCCTCAACTTAATATTTGGTTGCACACCCTTTGGGAAAAAATAACTGAAATCAAGCACTTCCCATAGCCATCAACAAGATTTTTACACCTCTCAATTGGAATTTCCGACCACTCTTCCTTTGCGAACTGCTCAATGTCTCTCAGATTTGAAGGCTGCCTTCTTCCAACAGCAATTTTGAGATCTCTCCATAAGTGTTTAATCGGATTTAGATCCGGACTCATTGCTGGCTACTTCAGAACTCTTCAGTGCTTTGTTTTCAACCATTTCTGGGTGCTTTTAGAGGTATGTTTGGGGTCATTGTCCTGCTGGAACACCCATGACCTCTGACGCAGACCCAGCTTTCTGACACTGGGCTTAACATTGCACCCCAATATCTTTTGGTAGTCTTCAGATTTCATGATGCCTTGCACACAGTCAATAAAGGAATATAATTATATTGAGTATCCAAACATCCCCAAAACATCTTAGAACCTCCACCATGTTTGACTGTAGGTACTGTGTTCTTTTCTTCGTAGGCATCATTCCATTTTCTGTAAACAGTAGAATGATGAGCTTTACTAAAAAGCTCTATCTTGGTCTCATCTGTCTACAAGATGTTCGCCCAGAAGGATTTTGGCTTCCTCAAGTACATTTTGGCAAACTCCAGTCTGGCTTTTTTATGTTTCTGTGTCAGCAGTGGGGTCCACCTGGCTCTCCTGTTATAGCGTTTCATTTTGTTCAGATGTCGACAGATAGTTTGAGATGACACTGTTGCACCCTGACTCTGTAGAACAGCTTGAATATGTTTTGAAGTTCATTGGGGCTGTTTATCCACCATTCGAACTATCCTTCGTTGCAGTCTTTTATCAATTTTTCTCTTCCGTCCATGTCCAGGGAGATTAGTTACAGTGCCATGTGTTGTGAACTTCTTGATTATGTTGCGTACAGTGGACAAAGGAACATGAAGATCTCTGGAGATGGACTTGTAGCCTTGAGATTATTTTTCCACAATTTTTCATCTCAAGTCCTCAGACAATTCCCTGCTCTTCTTTCTGTTCTCCATGCTTAGTGTGGCACACTCAGACACACAACAGAAAGGTTGAGTCAACTGTTCTCCATTTTAACTGGCTTCAGGTGTGATTGCTATATTGCCAGCACATGTTTCTTGCCACAGGTGAGTTCAAATGAGCATCATATGCTTGAAATAAAATGATTTACCCACAATTTTGAAAAGGTGCCAATAATTTTGTCTGGCCCATTTTTGGAGTTCTTTGTGACATGATGTCAGATTTGGCTTTTGTTCAGTTGTTACAATGCACATAAAATAAATAAACGTGCATACCAAAACATTTGTAACTGCAACAATTTTCTGGGAGAAATGGTGCATTTTCTGGGAAAATTCCAGGGGTGCTGATAATTTTGGCTATGATTGTATAACCGTTCTAAAAACTAGTATATAAATGGATGTACCCATCAATATTGTTTTGTGTTTAGGGTTAAGTGTTGTTAAGAGTAACAATCAGATTTAAAGAACAATATTTAATACTTAAAATGCAATTCATAAGTACTGCTAAAAGTTGTTTTTTCATAAAGCACATTTCTTTTGTGATACTCTGAAGAATGGTGACCATTAAATGGTTGCAAGGGGGGCTGAATCAAAGGCTGGTTTCAAGATTATCTGCTTTGTAGCCCAATTATTTTGACATGTGGTGTTCTTGGGTCTGAATCGCAATCTGATTATTTGTGTCATTACCTACCAGCTAACGCTTGTGGTTGGTCAGCCAATCGGCAAACATTTGCCACATCCTCTCAGTTGTAAGAAGCAGCTCAAAGATATGTTATACAGTATCTGCCAAATAATACAGAGCATACAGAATGTATTTTGCCCTTATTGGGGCTTGTTAAGTGTACACACTTTTGCATTCCCGGAACCTCTGACGTTGCACCACAGTACCTGGTCCACTTATTTGACAGGGTGAAGATTGAAGTATTGCATTGTTTGCTGACTGAGCAACCAACTACAAGCGTTACCTCATAGACAACCACAGAAATAATCAGATTGCACCTCACACTTAAGAATGTAATGACCTAAGAAGTGAGTACACCTGACGAACCCCAATAATGGCGAAACACGTGTCATGTACTCTGTATTACTTGGTAGATACTGTATAATATATATAGTGAAACTATGTTAAAAGAAACAATAATTGAAATATTTCAAGAATGGAATAGGTTCTTGCAAAAACATTATGTCCAATTTATGTGAAGGTTCAGAAGTTTGAAAAACATTTACTGAGCTATTCTGAACATTATTAAATATGAAAACCATGATTTATTTTCTGACCTTTTTGTCTTTTAGCCACAAGGATCCAGTTTTATGCCATAGAAATTGCCAGGAATCGTGAGGGATACAACAACACAGTTTTCCAGAGATCATCTAAAGTTAAGATAAACAGCAAACCAGAGGGTGACAGCTGATGCAGAGCCTTATTGGAAATGTTTTTCCCTCTCCCATTGGTTTCATTGACTTTTTTTCTGAAAAGAGCCTGTTTAAAATCCCAATAAGAAGTTTTGAAAAATTTCATGTATTCCAAAGAAAGGATCCCCCCCAACTATGCCAACTTTATTTTGAAGAGATTGGTGACTTGTTTCTCATGTTATAAAATACATGCATGGTTTAAAGAAGAATGAAGGAAATCAAGAGTTTGCATACATTCTACAAGGAGAAAATGAACATGTGGTACTGGGACAGTTTACTTCTTTTTCTTTTTTAATTCTAATTCTCATTTTTGGTGCCATTTCATTCTGTTAATTTCACCGAGTTTGTGACCTGGTATATAAATACTACAGTTTCTGAATCGGACCATACACAAATGTTGTATACTATTAGGTCAGTGACTGGCCCAAATAGAACACCAGGTCATTTTATACCTCCAGGGGACTGTTTACCTTTGCAGTTTATTCATTCAACTCATTTTGGAATACTGTGTTGCTTCTTGTCATGTCAACTCGGCATTTAACTTGTGTGCTCAGTGCTGAACATGCAGCTATTCTCTATCTACACTGTTAACTTTTTACCATCTAACAGTGAATGATAAACTTCTAGAAAGTGCCATCAATGTTCCATGATTTTTTAGGAATTACAAATCATCAGGTAGTAAATTCCTTGTCATATATTGAAAATTCCTAAATGTAGAAGTTTTATTTTTGTAAGTTAAACATGAAAAATGTAACATTGCAAAAATAATATTACTTATCAAGTATATTTTAGTGTCATTAATTAACTGCTGTCATATACAGGACAACACAGGTCATATGACAATGGGGTAATTTGACAAGATGACATCATTTATTTACCAACTTGAAACCTGAGTTTATTGCTCTCTTCCTTCTCATACTAATCTATTTCTTATTTGAAGTTTGCTGTGCAGGAAGTAACCTGCATGTCTTAATTTTATAACGCATTTTTCAGGGTAATAGGTCTTAAACATGGGCTTGGTTGACTCCTGTGGCTGCCACCAATTCCTACTTCAAACTGACGTCTCATCTGAATTAAAGATATTTTTATTTCCCAGCTTCTGTTTTTCTTGTGCTCTTCTAAAAGATCTTAAAGAACAGCAATATGCTTTTGTATGCATTATACTTGGGATGATTTACTTTTACTGTCCTTTCTTGTTGATTTTCCTTGAATTTAATCTCAAAGGTATTCATTTACTGTATTTATTTACTTCTTATGGTTATTATGCTTAGGCGTACTTGTTATTAACCTTAGAATGATGTGATGCTGAAGTAAGTGCTCCTGTTTAGCAATTATTTGTTTGCTTGTGTTAGTGCACTGCTCTTTTTTAATCAGCTTGAGGGAACCACTGCTGAGAAAAATGTGACTTCTCCATAGAATTGTGTTCACTTTGTGATTGACTGACTGTTCCTGCCTTGTGCCCTGTGCTTGCTGCTAAAGGCTACAGCTGCCTCGTCACACTGCTCTGGATAAGTGGAATTAGAAGATGGATGGACAGATTCACCAAAAGCACATGGCCTACAAATTTACCATTGTAGTGGAATTCATTAAGGAATTGTGTGATAAATTTAAACTTTAAAAATGATCCTTCCCGTTGTAATTTTAAGTGACTTTTCCCTTTTTCCCCCCAACATATGAAAAAAGTTAGGTACTAAAATAAATTGTGTACCATGAGGATTCCTGAATAAGCATATGGAACTAGGAAGGAGCACACAGTATTAATTAAAGCAGTTGTCTTTTACATGTTTCTGCTAGGTGCCATTTGGTGATATAATGGTCACAGAAAGACCTAAGGAGTGCAGCAGTGTGCAGCAGTGGTTAGTGCTCCTGTTGCTTTGAAACTCTCAAGCCTTCTTAGTTTGAACACCAGCCCAGCAAGAGGACCGTCTGTCTGGAGTTCTCCCCATGGTTGTAGGTTTTCCTGTTAGTGCAGGATGAGTAGTGATTCTGAACTGGCACCACTGTGATGGACTAGTGCACCAACCAGGCTTATCTGGATTAAGAAATATAGATAATGGATGGATAAAAGTTAGGCAGCTTTACTTTTTCAGGTGTATGGAATGTAAAAATGAAGTTTGTTTGACAGCAGAGAGCCTGGTTTATTACCCTGGAGGTGATGATGGTGTTATTTCATCTCTGTGTTTGTATTAGTTGGAGTTTTGACAGAATCCCAGTATTACGCTGACTCACTGGACACGTTGTTAGTATGTGATGCAGACATGACCATGATTATAAAAGGAAGGGTAAAAAACTGGAGTTATCTTCCACGGAAAAATAAGATAATGGTTGAGTAGTCATTTGATGATGGAGATGAAGACAGTGGGGAAGGCAATGAGAATTAGAATTTTATGCAAGAGGAAAGTTGAACCTGATAGTAGTATAGGAGGTGTGTAAGGAAATTAAAGGTCTGAACACCAAAATATGGGTGTAATGACATCAAGAAAGTGAAGACTTGTGTAAAATTTATGAAGAGTAAGGTGGAGCCCATGTACATATTTAAACTGGGTCTGCTGATGATACAGGAATGATTAATGTTGGTCAAGACAGTAGTGCAGGAATGGAGAAGGATGATTATGAAAGGTGTTACCCAACAAATAATGAGTAGAAATACTCTGCTGAACCAGTATCTTATGACCACCTACCTAATATGCTGTTGACCCTCAGTGTGCCACCAAAACATCTCCAACCTACTAAGGCATGAACTGTATAAGACATCTGTAGGTGTGTAACAACAGGACATCAGTAGGAGATCCTCTAACTCCCATAAGTTGTAAGGTGGAGCCACCTGCTCTCAACACATCCTACATCTGCTCAACCGGATTGAAATTTTGGGAATTTATATGCCTGGACAATGCCATGAACTCTTCATCCTGTTCCTCAAACCCATCCCAGACATTTGTACAGTGTGATAGGGCATATTATCCTGCAGAAAAATACTAATTCTACAAGACTATACAGTTGCTATGAAGTGCCTGGTCCATAACAATGTTTAGGCACATAGCATATGTCAAATTAATGTGCATATGAATGCCTAGATTCAGGGTTTCCTAGCAGAACATTGTTAAAAGCATCACTCTCCCTTCAACAGCTTGTCTTCTTTCTGGTGCCAACTCTGCCGATGGCAAACAACCAACACTTACCCAGCCATTCATGATGATGCAACAGAAAAAGTGTATTCATCAGGCCAGGCCACCTTCTCCTATTGATCCAAAGCCCAGCTGCAACGCTCAGACTGGCCAGCACCAACTTGTTTCCATATGTAGCAGGATTTGTTGCACTGTGTGTTGTGACACATTACTCCCACAACCATTATTAAAGTTATCTGCAATTTGTACCACAGTAGACTATCTGTTGGCTTGTACTAGATGGTGTAACCTGTGTTGATCTCTTGCATTGTGATTCACATTTTATTTCCTTCATTGGACCACTGTTGGTAGGCATCACTGTGTCAGAAATGAACTCATCTGGTCATAACAATTTGCTCATCAAAGCAGCTCAAGTATTTCCCCCAGCCCATATCTTCTGCATTCAACACATCCACTTTGAATGTCAGATTATCATCAAATACAGTTGATTAAGAAAGTATTCAGGCCCCTTCACATTCTGCACACTGTACTGTGCTGTAGATTTAGTTTTAATTGATGCATTTGACATTTTTGCCTATCAACCTGCTCTTAATAACCCATAATGACAAAGTGGAAATACATTTGCAAAAAAGGTTTTCAAATTTAGTAAAAATTAAAAACTGAAATCTCTCATTTATTCAGGCCCTTAATTTGGTACTTTTTAGAAGCCAAATTCTCCCAATTCATACAAAGGACGTGATGCTCTGTTCGAGTTGCCCTTGGCTTCTTAGTCACCTTTCTCACCAAAGCACTTCTTGCCCATTTACGTAGTTTGACTAGACATCCAAGTTTAAGAAGGGTCCTGGTGGTTCCAAATTGTTCATTTCATGATTATTGAGGGAACACTCAAAGCTTTAGAAATGATTTTATTCATTGGCCGTCATCTATGCCTCACCACAATTTGATTGTTGCAATTTATAGAGAGTTCCTTGAACTTAATGGCTTGACTTTTGTCCTGACATGCAGTGTGAATTGTGAGGGGGTCTTTCCAAATAATGTCCAGTCAATTCAGGTTTCCACAGGTGGACTCCCATCCAGCTCTAGACACAACTGAAGCATCGTTAAAACAAACAGGATGCATCTGACCACAATTTGAAGGGCCACAACAAAGGGTCTGGATACTTACATGAATTAAGAGTTTTCAGGTTTTGACTTTTTATACATTTTTGAGTCTTTCTGAAAACATTTTTTCCTCTTTGTCATTATGGGCTACTGAATGTAAATTGGTGGGCAAAAATGGTAGATTTATCCATTTAAAATGATTTGTACAATGAAGAGATCTGAACACTTTCTAAATTCATTGTACAGTGCATCCAGAAAGTATTTACAGCACATCACTTTTTCCACATTTTGTTATGTTACAGCCTTATTCCAAAATGGATAAAATTCATTTTTTTCCTCAGAATTCTACATACAACACCCCATGATGACAACATGAAAAACGTTTAATTGAGGCTTTTGCAAAATTATTGAAAATAAAAAAATAGAGAAAGCACATGTACATAAGTATTCACAGCCTTTGCCATGAAGCTCAAAATTGAGCTCAGGTGCATCCTGTTTCCCCTGATCATCCTTGACATGTTTCTGCAGCTTAATTGGAGTCCACCTGTGGTAAATTCAGTTGATTGGACATGATTTGGAAAGGCACACACCTGTCTATATAAGGTCCCACAGTTGACAGTTCATGTCAGAGCACAAACCAAGCATGAAGTCAAAGGAATTGTCTGTAGACCTCCGAGACAGGATTGTCTCGAGGCACAAATCTGGGGAAGGTTAGTGAAAAATTTCTGCTGCTTTCAAGGTCCCAATGAGCATAGTGGCCTCCATCATCCATCAGTGGAAGAAGTTCGAAACCACCAGGACTCTTCCTAGAGCTGGCCGGCCATCTAAACTGAGCGATCAGGGGAGAAGGGCCTTAGTCAGGGAGGTGACCAAGAACCCGATGGTCACTCTGTCAGAGCTCCAGAGGTCCTCTGTGGAGAGAGGAGAACCTTCCAGAAGGACAACCATCTCTGCAGCAATCCACCAATCAGGCCTGTATGGTAGAGTGGCCAGATGGAAGCCACTCCTTAGTAAAAGGCACATGACAGCCCGCCTGAAGTTTGCCAAAAGGCACCTGAAGGACTCTCAGACCATGAGAAACAAAATTCTCTGGTCTGATGAGACAAAGATTGAACTCTTTGGTGTGAATGCCAGGCGTTACATTTGGAGGAAACCAGGAACCACACATCACCAGGCCAAAACCATCCCTACAGTGAAGTATGGTGGTGGTAGCATCATGCTGTGGGGGGATGTTTTTCAGTGGCAGGAACTGGGAGACCAGTCAGGATAAAGGGAAAGATGACTGCAGCAATGTACAGACATCCTGGATGAAAACCTGCTCCAGAGCGCTCTTGACCTCAGACTGGGACGACGGTTCATCTTTCAGCAGGACAACGACCCTAAGCACACAGCCAAGATATCAAAGGAGTGGCTTCAGGAAAACTCTGTGAATGTCCTTGAGTGGCCCAGCCAGAGCCCAGACTTGAATCCGATTGAGCATCTCTGGAGAGATCTTAAAATGGCTGTGCACTGACGCTTCCCATTCAACCTGATGGAGCTTGAGAGGTGCTGCAAAGAGGAATGGGTGAAACTGGCCAAGGATAGGTGTGCCAAGCTTGTGGCATCATATTCAAAAAGACTTGAGGCTGTAATTGCTGCCAAAGGTGCATCGACAAAGTATTGAGCAAAGGCTGTGAATATGTATGTACTTATGTTTTTTTATTTTTAATAAATTTGCAAAAACCTCAAGTAAACTTTTTTCACGTTGTAATTATGGGGTGTTGTGTGTAGAATTCTGAGGAAAAAAATGAATTTAATCCATTTTGGAATAAGGCTGTAACATAACAAAATGTGGAAAAAGTGATGCGCTGTGAATACTTTCCAGATGCACTGTATATCCCTGTCTTTGATTTAAACCATTGTTTTGAGATAGTTGACGTTATTTACTTTATATAGAAGTGCCCATAATGTTTGGGCTCATTAGTGTTGATTTTGTTTGAAAAAAAAAAAGATTGATAGTTAGCTTTGAAGTTATGTGTTTTTAACCCCTATAGCATTATGTTTAACAGGAAAAAGGAGTTAAAAATGGTGGGTTTTTTTTCAACAAGAAAAAAATATTACATGTAAATATCAAAACACAGAATGAAAGATGCGTATGTCTAGTGTCCACTGCTGTACTCATGAAAATTTAGTGTATGTCCTTTGTGTGATATTTTTTGAAACAGGCACCAGCGCATAGCCCAATGTTTCAATGGGGCAGTAGAAATGTGTTTCGTTGCAAATTTTTCTTACATTTTCTGTTGCTAGAGGATTAGAGGGTAGAATGTCAGTGCCTAATCTGCACAGTCCACCCCTTTTTTATTGTAGGCTACCACAGTGCAAGGCTTAGTGACTTCCACATTTCCCTTCACACTTCATTGTGAACAGTGCTTAACGGGCTAACGTCTTGTTGTTGTTCTTCTTACTTGTTCACGATTATTTTGCTTTTACGCCACACATCTACCTGCACCACAATAATTCTTCAGGCAACCAAATACACCAGGCATATCTCACTGGTTTGGTCATACAATGTCATATGCATCAACAACAACAATTTTTACTTTTATAGCACATTTTTATATGTCAGTTTCACTCTCAACATCTGATGGTCAATTCGCATTGTCATCACTATCGCTTGATTCAACTAATGGTTCAGCTTTAGCTGGGTTCCTAACTTCTTGTTTACACTCAATTGTGTTTTAGTTGATGGCTCCACCCAACTCATTAATATTGAAATGTTACCTTAGAGTGGCAAAATGCATAAAATATTCATGATTTTTACAGCATAATGTAATTTTATCCCCTAGATGGCGGCAGAATACTGTCCCAAGAGTAATTTCTGCTTACCACTGTATAACAGATCATTACACGTCACCCCAATTCTGACTTAACCATAAATAGAAATGAAATGATAGACGATAGATCAAAACTGGCCATTCAGCCCAAGAAATAACATCAAGTCCTGTGGTGGGCTGGCACCCTGCCCAGGATTTGTTCCTGCCTTGCTCCCTGTGTTGGGATCTCACATTTTTACTTCCCATCTGTAATACTTTACAATTACTTACATTCAATTTTATCTGCCACAAGTCCACCCAAGCCTGTATACCAGGGGTCCTCAATCACAGTCCTGGAGGGCCGCAGTGGCTGCAGGTTTTTGCTCCAACCCAATTGCTTAATAAGAAGCACTTATTGCTCAGGTAACACTTCTGCTTCACTTTAGTTGTCTCGCTTATTAAGATTTTAAACCCTTATTGCTTATTTTAGTCTTAACTGCTTTTAATTGCTCCTAATTAGCAATACCATGCAAACGACAAAAGAAACCAGCATTTCTCCATTTAGCTTGTTACACATTTACACCTGTGTGTATTTATCATGCACTATTGGGTTTAAATAAATACTTGGAAGGAAAGTGAAGGACTGAGAATTACTCGTCCATTTTAGCCTTCAAATTATTTGGATGATATCCTTAGAAAGGCTGTGGTGGGCTGGCGCACTGCCTATGGTTTGTTTCCTGCCTTGTGTACTGTGTTGGCTGGGATTGGCTTCAGCAGACCCCCGTGACCCTGTAGTTAGGATATAGCAGGTTGGATAATGGATGGTTATCCTTAGAAAGGCGAAGAAAATTTAGGATATGAGAATTACCTGACATAGCAGAGTTAAAGCACTAACAAGCCATGAAATTAAATTATTGGCAAGAATTGCTTTCTAATTAAGCAACCGGGTTAGAACAGAAACCTGCAGGCACTGCAGCCCTCCAGGACTGTGAGTGAGGACCCCTGCTGTATCCTGTCCAAGTCCTTCTGTAATGGTTTAATGGATTCCAGATCATCTGCAAACTTAACGAGCTTGTTACTTATATTCCTATCTAAATCATTTATATATATTAAAAATAGCAGCGGCCCTAGCACTGACCCCTGTGGAACACCACTCTTAACATCGGCCAGTTCTGATGAGGTTCCTCGCACCATCACCCTCTGCTTCCTGTGTCTGAGCCAATTCTGCACCCATCTAAAAACATCACCCTGAACTCCCACTTCTTTTAACTTGATGCCCAACCTCTCATGTGGCACCTTATCAAATGCTTCCTGAAAGTCCAGATAAATAATATCAGAAGCTCCACTTTGATCGTATCCTTTTGTTGCCTCCTCATAGAATTCCAACATGTTAGTAAAACACAACCTCCCTCTTCTGAACCCATGCTGACTGTTCAGAATAACTGAACAACTGAAATGTTGCTCAATCTTATCATTAATAATTCCTTCCATTAATTTTCATGTGATGCTTGTTAAGCTTACTGGCCTATAGCTGCTTGGATCTGACCGGTGATACTTTTTACATTTGTACTTGCTAGCCTCCTTAAGAACTTGAAGATAAATATTATCTGGTCCTGGAGATTTATTTGATTTCAGCCTATTTACTCTCAGCACTACTTCTCCCTCTATAATTTCCAATTCACTCTTAGTAGTTCCTCTTATTGTTGGCAGGTTATTGACTTTCTCACATGTGAGGACCTCAGAAAAATTTAAGTTTATAGCTTCTGCTGTTTCACTGTCTGTATTTTTTAATTCCCCTTTACTGTTCTTAGGCACTTCACCTCCTCCTTGACTGTTCTTTTACAACTAAAATACTGAAAGGATCTCTTAGGCTCGTCTTTTGCCATATCTGCTATATTCCTCTGTAACTAACTGCCTTTTAGCTTCCCTAATATCCTTCTCAATGGTTGCCCTCATGTTCTCATATGCCCAGTTATGTAGAATTCTGGTGAATGCCAAGGAGTTAAAGCTCACCAATGATGTCCACAGGCAAAAAAACGTAAAGGAGGGGATGCTAAAAGGAGACTGAAATTTTTTGGAAATATGTCTGTCAGTACTAATGGGGTGCCCACCAATGTATGCAGCACAGTTGTTAATTAGGGTCAATTGCACATGCAGTTAGGATGGAAGACCTTACTGCTTTCTAGTTTTGTACAAACATATGCAATATTTGATTCTTGGCATCTTGACTTTCAGGTTCGCGTAAACAGTTTGATTTGCAGGGGAGGGCATTTGAACAGTGAACGGCAAACCAGGCAGAACAAGCACAAGGGCTCACTTTCCCAGATGACATGGCACATACAGCCAGTGATACAACTCTGCTTGCATCACTCCTAATGTGTCCTGCTGATTAGAACTGTATTTAGATGCTAGCTCTTAAAATTTTTTAAAATAATAGTAGATATTAAAGATGGAGCCACCAATTACTAAAAGGAGGAATTCCATTAGATCAGGGGTTCTCAAACTCGGTCCTGGGGGCCCACTGTGGCTGCAGGTTTTTGTTCCAACCAGATTCCTAATCAGTGACAATACCTGATAGCACTGATCTCATTTAATTAGCTGGTATTATTTATCTTTCATTCTACATTCAGAAAAGCACAGCAGCATGATTTTTACATTCATAAGAAACTTAGAAATATTTCTGTTTTTGCTGTGGATTTAAATGCTTAACTCTTTTTATTATATTTCTCCCTTTCTCGGTGCAGTTTGCTCCCTTCATTGAATCTTAATAATTACAATTAAAAACAAGCAGAGCAGAAACCCAAGCAAACACTCAGTTGTGAAATGCTGCAACTACTTTAGCGTCAGCTCCACAAAGTAGTAAATAACGGATTAATTAAACAATTAGAACACCTAGAAAATAAGAATGACAAGATGAAAATACTGTTAAAAAGAAACAAATGCATGTAACTGCTTAGTACATTTTAATACGTTTTTTTTTTTTTTACCAAACTTAGTTTTCTAATTTGTATATTGTTCCCAAAACAGGGAATCTGGGAAACAGCAGTTCATTTAATTAGCCCAGGAGTCCAATTAAAAACAGAGGCTGGTTGGAACAAAAACCTGCAGCCACAGTGGGGCCCCCCCAGGACTGAGTCTGAGAACCCCTGCATTAGAAGATATAGACGTAGGAAGTTTGGTGAAATCGACATAGGGTTCAGTAATTCTATAGTTTAGATAGCTTCTACCTGTAACTCAGGTCTAAGATTTAGAGAGGAGAGGTGAAAATACACAGCACTGTCAAGGGAATGGAAAATAATGTTTTACCATCTTTCTATTGAACTGTGCTCTGAAACCCATTCAGACGAGGACCTGTGAAAGCAACACAGTTAGGCAAACTAAACACCTTCTCAGCTGAGCAGGGCTGCATCAGTGCCGATTAGGAGCAGTCATACATTATCTGAGGCTAGACAGAAATGAATTAATCCAGTCTGAACTAGGTAGACCAATAGTTTATGATAGCTGAGCGTTTATCCAGCACTTATGCATCTGAACCTAAGGGACAATGGTCTACAATTCTGAGAGTGGAGTCATCACCGTGCTACAGAAAGAATTTGCTAAACATCATATTGGTGTGAATCAATATTTATCATACTCACCATTTAAAAGAAACAAGGACAAAGTTGCTTCTGATATGTTCCCATAAGCCTGTGTGGAATACCACTGACACCAGGGGTCTTCGCCTTATTCATGACAGACAGGACTTCCTTTAGTATTTTCATTGTAATAAGTCGTCCAAATGCAAAGCTTTTCTCCTCTTTCAGGCAGGACAAATTCAAAGAGATTAGAAAGAGGGGATGAATTGGGCAAATTAGAAAATAATTAACAGCTGAATAACATTTTTATTGATTTCCTTGGAGTTATTTGTGCTATGGTGACTGGTCCACCACTATTACATCTGGAATGAAAATACAAGACTTTGGAGCATAAAAGGGTAAAAAGAAACTAAGTGATACCAGGAACATCCACAATGCAATCTCTCCGCCCAGCCTTCTGTAAGAGGGTTTTTAAAAAAACTCTAAACTTAACAAAACGTTAAGGCCAACCTGGAGACCAGCATAGTAACAAATGACTCCACTGAATATTAAAATGATAAACATACACAATAAACAAAATAGCAGCAAGGGTTATGATGACTAGCATAACCAGTTTGAGGAAAAGAGTCATTATACAAAGCAGACCAACACTGCACACAACTGGCTTTCTCACACTTCAAGTAGCACACACTGAAGTAAGCAAGCACAGTCAGTAAAAGCCACCCCCACTATTTCTTGTGTCAGCCACTTGATGAGAAAGGACCCGACAGGCGTTCTAGTAGTGCATCCTAAGAAACCTGACACCACGAATGCTGGGTTCTGCAGAGACCACCCGGATTAAAAAATTCTATGAACCCTTTCTGCCACTTGCTATGATGCCATATTGGCCAAGATTTTTCCAAAAAGGGGACTGGTTTATCTTTCTCTGTGTCTTCAAAATTGCATATTATTTTGCTGACCCGCGTTCTCTTGCTTAAATCTAAAGTATTGCAGTTGCTTTATTTCAAGCCCCAATTTTTTCATACGTTGAGAAACGCTGGACTGTATGGATTGTAATTGATTTTGAATATTAGCTTGTCCTACCTTGCTGTATCACTGAAATATGATGGTAATGGGATACTGGGGGATTTTAATCGATTCAGAGGTAGCAGTATGATTCAGGAATACATTACTAGGAATCTGATAGACGCTAGGAGAGAATGGTGGAAGACGGAGTGCCTACAGATGCAGAAAGAGGGAGTCAGGACTAGAGCCAGAAGGTGGCATTGCAGCTGCTGGGGTCTCCTGCTGAGAATACTTGAGGTGAGCTGGGGAGATACGGAGAGTGAAAGATGCACTGGACTTGGGGAAAGAGAGAGAGGGGAAAAGAGGAGCCCAGTATTTGCATGGTTTTAGTCTGGTTTTTATCCATGAAATTATTAATTGACTTTTAACTTTCATGAATATTTATTTAGTGAAGAACCTGCACTGGAAAGTTTTATACAGGTGACGAACCCTGGAGTGTAATTAAAGCACTTGTGCCACCTATTATTTATTCCTGCGTCCTCAGTTTAACATTGTCATCTCACTCATGATATCGACGGTTTTGAAGTGTTGCCAGGGACCGTGGAGCCAACCCATACCATCATAGTTGGTAAATACATAGTTAATTCGTCACTAGATACTGGGGTCTTCCCAGACTGTCTTAAGACTGCTGTAGTTAAACCCCTACTTAAGAAACATAATCTTGACCCCTCGGCTCTTGAAAATTTTAGACCCATCTCTAACTTGCCCTTCTTAAGTAAAGTTCTAGAGAAGGCAGTCATTATGCAGTTAAATGACCACCTCAATAAACATGCTATTCTTGATAAATTTCAGTCAGGTTTTAGAACAAATCACAGCACAGAAACTGCACTTGTTAAAGTAGTAAATGACTTGCGGGTAAATGCAGACAGAGGCCATTTATCTGTTCTCATCCTCTTAGATCTGAGTGCTGCATTTGACACCATTGATCACAACATTCTTAGAAATCGCCTTAGTCAATGGGTGGGCCTCTCTGGCAGTGTCTTAAATTGGTTTGAATCCTACCTGACAGGGAGAAAATATTTTGTTAGTTGTGGGAATTGCAACTCGAAGACACATGATATCCAATATGGTGTTCCACAAGGCTCTATCCTGGGTCCGCTGTTATTCTCAATCTACATGCTTCCGTTAGGTCAGATTATCTCAGGGCACAACGTGAGCTACCACAGCTATGCTGATGACACACAGCTGTACTTATCAATAGCACCTGATGACCCTGATTCTATTGATTCACTAACAGAATGTCTGACTAGTATCTCAGAATGGATGAATAGTAATTTTCTCAAGTTAAATAAAGAGAAAACTGAAATTTTAGTGATCAGCAATAATGGATACAATGAGGCTATTAGAAATAAACTGGATACATTAGGATTAAAAGTCAAGGCGGAGGTAAAAAGCTTAGGGGTGATTGTTGACTGTAATCTGAATTTTAAATCACATATTAATCAGATCATTAGGACAGCATTTTTCACTTAAGAAACATAAGTAAAGTTAGACCGCTTATATCACTGAAAGATGCTGAGAAATTAGTTCACGCGTTTGTTTTTAGTCGACTAGATTACTGTAACGCACTCCTCTCAAGACTACCCAAGAAAGACATAAATCGTTTGCAACTAGTGCAGAATGCAGCTGCTAGAATCCTAACTAGGAAAAGAAAATCAGAACACATTTCTCCAGTTTTAATGTCACTACACTGGTTACCTGTGTCATTCAGGATTGACTTTAAAATTCTGCTTATGGTTTATAAAGCCTTAAATAATCTAAGCCCCATCTTATATATCGGAATGTCTGACACCTTATATTCCAAATCGTAACCTCAGATCCTCAAATGAGTGTCTCCTTAGAATTCCAAGAACAAAACTTAAAAGAAGTGGTGAGGCGGCCTTCTGCTGTTATGCACCTAAAATCTGGAATAGCCTGCCAATAGGAATTCGCCAGGCAAATACAGTAGAGCAATTTAAAACACTGCTGAAAACACATTACTTTAACATGGCCTTTTTATAACTTCATTTTAATCGTAATTTAACTTAATCCTGATACTCTGTATGTTCAATTCATCATAACAACTATTCATGGTGGCTCTAAAATCGGTACTGACCCCTACTCTCTTTTCTGTTTCTTTTTCCGGTTTCTTTGTGGTGGTGGCCTGCGCCACCTCCACCTACTCAAAGCTTCATGATGCTCCAACAATGATGGACGGATTAAAAGGAAGAAGTCTACGTGACCATCATCATCATCAAGCCCTTCCGTGAGAACCCTAAATCCAAAGAGGACTGTTTCATTTATGTTAGGTAGAATGCCCAGAGGGGACTGGGCGGTATCATGATCTGGAATCCCTACAGATTTTATTTTTTCTCCAGCCGTCTGGAGTTTTTTTGTTTTTTCTGTCCCCCCTGGCCATTGAACCTTACTCTTATTCGATGTTAATGTTGATTTATTTTTTATAATTATGTCTTTCATTTTTCTATTCTTTAATATGTAAAGCACTTTGAGCTACTGTTTGTATGAAAATGTGCTATATAAATAAATGTTGTTGTTGTTGTAAAGTCAAATAACATACAACTTATTAGTCAAGGATCTGTGGTGAACTTCTCCAGACTGGTGGTAAGGCTGTCCTCCTTGCATTGCAATCAATCTTTGCTTCTATTTGGAGACGGGCATCATCCCAAATGACTGGAAAATCAGACTTCTTGTCCCTATTTGGAAAGGAAAGGATGATTGTCTGAATTGTGGCAACTACAGAGTGATAACACTGCTCTTGGGTAAGGTCCTTCCTATCTTCATCCTCAATAGGATCCGTGATCACTTGTTAACCTACCAGCAACCACAGCAGTCTGGTTTTACACCTAAGAAGTCTACCATCGACCGCATCTTGGCACCGAAGATTCTCATGGAGTGAAATATTGGTAGTTTCTTTGAAGCCTTTGTCACATTTCATAAAGCATTTGACCGAGTTGATTGAGCTGCCCTTTTGGACTCGAAGGATCCCCACTGAAGTTGCTGGATATCATGACTGGCCTATACACTGGTACTGCGAGTGCTGTGCTGAGTGCAGGCAGAAACTGTGTTTTTCCCAGTTGATTCTGGGATTCATCAGGGGTGTGTTCTTACTCCTACTCTTGTTTGTTTGCATGGACTGGGTGTTGGGCAGGGTCATGGGGTCCAGCGGCTGTGGGGCATCTGTTGGTGAAGAAAGATTCACAGATCTCGACTTTGCTAATGATGCTGTGATCTTTGCAGCATCTATGAAGGCTCTGATCGGGGCTTTCAAGATATTGAGCAATGAGTCTGGGTGTTTGGGCTTGCAAGCGTCCTGGATAAAACCAAGATCCAGGCCTGTAATGACCTCTTGAGCACATCCATCAGCAGCGTGTCTGTTTGTGGTGTGAATGTCGATCTTATCGAGAGGTTTACTTACCTTGGCTGTGACATTCATTTCTCTGGTGACTCTTCCTATGAAGTCAGTAGACAAATTGGAAGAGCATGGGGTCATCAGATCACTGGGAAGGGGTGTGTGGCACTCCCGATATCTATGCAGAAGGACAAAGGTCCAAGTCTTTAGAGTTCCAGTGCTTCCTGTTTTGCTATAGCGTTGTGATACATGGACGCTATCCAGTGACTTGAGACGAAGACTGGACTCCTTCGGTAATATGTCTCTTCAGAGAATCCTTGGGTACTGCTGGTTTGATTTTGTGTTGAATGAGTAGTTGCTCACGGAGTCCCGAATGAGGAACATTACCTGCATTGTGACGGAACGTCAGTTATTGCACTACAGCCATGTGATGTGGTGCAATTCCTCAAAGGTGATCTGGCCCGCAGGATCTTCATTTTTGAGGGCCTGATTAGCAAGACTAGGCTAAGGGGATGACCATGTAACACCTGGCTGAAGCAGATAGATGGTCATTTGTGGGGTGGGGGGGACAGGACTGTGTGTCTGCCTGCAGAGTTGCCAATCAGAATCCCAAGCCATTTTGTTGCGTGGTGGCTGCAACAACACACAATACCAGTGCATGCTCCCACAACCTGACCTGACCTTACTAGCTGTCAAGACTAGTGAATATTCATGGGCTGAATCTCTCAGTATTTTTTCTAATTATTTTAAATGAACACATCAAACAAGACTGGATTGATTTAGGATCTTCTGGTATCCAACACAAGCTTTGATACAGTCACATTTAAAATATAGAGAATAACCTCAAATTTCAACAAAACTCACAATTCTCAGCTTTTGAATTATATGTGCACGTTATATGCCATTGTCATTTGAGTATGTTATGAAGACAATTAGAAATTTGACATCTCCTTGCAAGTGTAATGGGACAGAACTCTTTACCAGTAAGTGACTGGGAGAGGCAGCTCTTCAATTCAAAAGTTGAACCCTGTGTGAATGGGTTTCCTGTCTGGATTATTTTCATTTTCCTGAGGTATTTAACAAACAATATACTGGCAAAAAGTGCATGCATTTTGCATGTTGTGAGCACATGACTGGATGACTTGACATGTAGATTATGTGACACGTGATATTTTCTCATGGACATTTTTGATACTTTTTGCTACTGTCCAGCGTTGCTCATCACAGGCTCCCATTCTGCCAGAAGTGTTATGTCCATTCTCCAGAGTTTGGAAATCTTTCTTGACTATCAGTATAAACCACATGGGGTAAGTAACATATAAAAAATATATCACTTTTGGGTGGAGTATTCCTTTAAGTCTACACATAAAACTTTTGGAAAATGTCATTTACCATTGAACAGTAAAATAATAATAAATTGTGTTTACTTCACATTTTGCCAATAAACTCTAGTCAGCTGTTGTGTCTTTACATCCATCCATCTTATATAGAGAATTTTACAGAAGTGTAGCACTGACTTCAGTTGCTGCTTATTAATAAACCAGCACTCCCTCATCTACTAATTTGAGGCTTAGTTGTAAAAAAATGACAAGAGAAGGTGCAAATCTATGACATAAACAGATGTATACAAGACGGTTTCCAGTTCTACCGTCTGTGGTTTAATCTTGTACTGCAGATAAAATATGATAAACAGTACATTTATATACTTCATATTGTCTTTTTACTTTGGGACAACTAGCTTTGGGAAAACAATTGAATATTTATGTATGTATTTTTGATTTAAATAAATTTGAAATAGATTTAAATAGGTTGTGTTTTTTTCACTCTATTAATACATCTTCAAGCAGTTTTTTTACATTAAGTAGATAAAAACAAAAATGCTTTTTCAAAATAAAAAAATGTAAAAAAGTATTAACACATGGATTGTGTGTGCTAATTTTTTTGTCTGTATAATTAATAAACAGCAACAATTAAAAGAAAGAAGTCTCTAAACTGATGAGCACTTTTTTCCTGTAAAGCAATATCTCCCCCCTCCTCCCCAAAAAAAAAAAAATACTCAGGTTACTGTATATTTGAACTCAGAAAGGACAATATGTTACAAATCACTAATGTTTTATTTGCAGTCACAATGCTTACACTGTATGTAGTGCATTCATCCATACAAGCCAACCAGATATCTGACCATTCAGTAGATCCAACACACAATCACGAGACACATTCATATCAGGGAATTAAAATAAAATAAAAAACAGGGAAAAAAAAAAAAACACACACACAACCTTCATGAGTAAGGAAATACTTAGTAATGAACTAGTCCTCACTAGTGTTTAGCAGCAAAAACTTAAGTAAAGTAAAAAGCTGCCATATTGATCCTGTAGTAAAAACCACCGATATTTGCCAGGGGACTAGGGATTTGACAAAATGATCAGAAAACATGCCAATAAACCCTCACCAAAGAAATTTACGCAAAGGGGATGGACATAGACAATGTGTCGAGCTCCTGAGTTAAACCGCTGGTTAACAAAATTCAGCTGCACTTATGATGATCATTAGGGAAGATGAAATTATACAACAGGTCAATATTAAGAAATTTATTATTATTATTAATGTCCGCACCCTCCCAAATAGTTCTATTTTTCATTCACTCTAATCCAACATCAGTCCTTTAACACCTGCATTGCATACATACACAATTCTTCACTTCAGCATTGTTTTACTACTAAATCTGTAAAAATTTCCATCACACTTTCATTTCTTTTGAATTTTTTTAAATTGAATTATATAAACATTGTTCAAAATGTTATGAAAAAATGTACACAATTTTACAAGGCAAGCAAAAAGCAGAGCACTGGGATTCTGATAAGGACCAGGAAATGAAGTTAAGAATTCCTTACTGCCTCGTCCCCAAAGAACAACAGTGCCCTGCTTCTGTCTTTTCATTTTCAATGTGACTCTCCCTTGCTCCCTCCCTCCCTCCCTCCCTGGCCAATGAGTGCTGAAGTACAGCCTTAACCCTGATCTACACACTTCAGCGTACAGAAGCAGAGAGGAAAGGAGATCAGAAATGCACTCTCTGGAAAGATGGTTGTCCCCTGGTGGTCTGGCCAAACCCAGGCTGCTCTGTACAGATGGAACTTCAGGAATGTCAGCTCATCATATCATTGCTGTTCATGCCATACGTGGAGTTCTTCATTGAGTCGTTCACCTCTCTTCTAAATACTGAGAGGTTCTGTGTAAACCTGGAGTATGGAAATGAAGGAAACAAATGTACACAGTTACTTTCAAAGTAAATATAAAGGGTGGAAATGTAACCAAATATTTTGGAAAGTTATTTTTGAAGAAACTAGGTGTAATCCTATTGCTTTTTGAAATACATTGCATTGTAGATGACAAGTAAATAACCTCTTAATAATTAAAAGATTCTGGAGTACTCTGGACACTGTGGAGTCTGCACATTTGGGGGGGTGGGGGGTGGGGTTCGGTGTTGGTTTTTATAGCTAGTTGTTTTTTTTTTAAATTGTGTTTCTTTTAGTTATTGGGTTAAGTTTGTTTTAACAAAATCCATTAGAATGCATGGTTATCAACCTTTGCAAATCCAGTGTTGCCCAAAGATGATCACGGCAATGTATTTGTTCTCACTAACGTTGAATGAATAAAATAATTAGCAATTTTACATTAACTGTAAGATACATTGGAAGTAATAGCAGTATTGTCATAGTGAATTTCTTACTTACATGTCCAATCATTAAGCAACACTTCAAAACTCTCTGGTATAATGGCAAAATGACAAAACATTTTATTTAATAAAAAACACAAATCAGCTTACCTGAAATAAAACTTGTCAACTAAGAGCGCGGTGCAAAAACTAAAGTGAAGTGAACTGAAAATAAATTTTACCTTTACTATTAGATTCCTTATTTGATATAAACTGATTTTTTTTTTCTCAATCCTATCCTCAACACTTTCCATTTTCTATGTATGTTGTTAAAAGATAAAATGCTGTATTTTACAAAGTGATTTTCTAATTAATAAACCTAAAACCACTTTATGGATGAATTGATTTTCACGATCAAGGTATAAAGAAACTTTTTCTTAATAAAAAAACAAAAAGACACAAAACACATTATGTACAATCCTGTTTTAACAGTGAATTATAAAATTGCCATTTAAAATTTGTATGTACTTTTAATATTACACCTTTTTCCTCATAAAACTGAGCATGTCAATGGCTTAGACAAAAAATGTGCTTTCTACACTAATTACTCTTGTGCAAGTGTTGATTCAATGAATATGATAAATACACAAATGTATACTCTTACTCAAAACCTGACTGTTGTTACAATAATGACCCTGTAATCTTGTAACTCATAAAATATTCTATCTTTATGTACTATAAAGAGAAACATTAAGTATTTTGGAAATTCTTTTTGTTATTTAAATGTTTCATCTAACCAACTGAAAGCGGGAGACTACATATCAATGCTAATAAAGGGTATACAGTAATCCCTCACTATATCGCACTTCGACTTTCGCAGCTTCACTCTATCGCAGATTTTATATGTAAGCATATCTAAATATATAACGTGGATTTTTTGCTGCTTCGTGGGTTTCTGCGGACAATGGGTCTTTTTACTTCTGGTACATGCTTCCTCAGTTGGTTTGCCCAGTTGATTTCATACAAGGGACGCTATTGGCGGATGGCTGAGAAGCTACCCAATCAGAGCATGCAGTTAAGTTCCTGTGTGCTGATTGGCTCAGCGACAGAGTGCCGAATTCGATTCGGCTGCATTAACCAGGAAGTTTTGTCTCGCTCATTCAGCATCAACGTGTTTCGCTGTGTAAAGAGTTAACTTTTGTGCTCTTTTGTGTTTATCTTTGTGCATAGTCAAGCCCTTTGTTATGGCTCCAAAATTATCTGCTCCTGCTACTGCTTCAGGGGCCATGCCCAAGCGTTAATGGAAGACAGTAACGATTGCCGAAAAGGTAAAAGCTTTGGACATGTTGAAGGAAGGGAACAGCTACACCGCTGCAGGACGCGATTACAGCATCAATGAGTCCACGATTCTTTTTATTTAAAAAGGAGGAAAAGAATATACGATCTATGGCCGCAGTGCCCTGTAACCAGGGCGCAAAACGAGTTGTAAGTGGACGTAATAAGGTGGTAGTCCGGATGGAATCTGCTTTAGGGATTTGGATTGAAGACTGCCGGAAGAATAACAACGGTGGTGCTACACAATCGCCTGAAGAGGCTTCTTTAGAAGAGCTGTAATGCTCTCCTTTGTTGTGCAGTAAAATTAAACTCATCGTTATCAGACAAGTCGTCGTGTCATTGTTGGTGAGTAACCATAATTAATTTTCTACGTACAGTACTCATTACATGTACATACGTTTAGTGTCACTGTAAACACATTTTACTGTATACAATTTTTCTTGCATTGTACGTATTTATTGCTGGTGGCCTGTCTGTTGTAATGGCTGTAACATAATGTGATATCAGAGACGCTCGATATCTTTAAAATAATATTTAGGTTTTACTGTATATAAACAGTGTGTTTACAACATAATTTCAATGAATCTTACCTAATATCTAAGAGAATACAAAGGGTTTATGCTGTATAACTGTGCGGGAAATGTTTATAATAATGTGGGAGAGTTTATAAGGGCTTAAAACATATAAAAATAACCATATGAACATATAGTTTTTACTTCACGGATTTTCACCTTTCGTGTGGATGGTCTGGAACACAACACCCGCGATCGAGGAGGGATTACTGCATATAATCCAGATATTATTTAAAAAAAAATATCAGTGATCTAGAACACATTCATTACAGAATTTAGGATTACCTGATTTTATACGTAAAACATGAATAAAAAATTATGTCAAAACTAAAAACCTGTGAACAAAGCAAAGGTATAGAGCTACAGTATTAGTAACAGCTTTACTCAACTTGCTTAACAATACAAATGCAACTTCTCATTCTTTGACCAAAAAGCTATTTGCATAATTATGCAAATGAATGGACCTTAAACTGCATCCTTGTTGTGGCACTAAATATCTGATCATCTTGATTTACATGTTTATTTCAATCAATGAGCTAAGTAAGTGCATAAAAATAATCCAAAAAATGAAACTCACAGTCCAATTCAGAGTGTAGTGCAATGTTTAAGTTCATGTATACTTTTATGTGTTCATAATATCAAGAACAGACTTTTTCTAACAAAGCTTAATTCTAAGGAAGACAGTGCACCCAGCTGAATACATCAGAATGTTCAATACTTACCATCTGAAGAAAAACATTCTTTGTATATGCAGGCAAAGCAATATTTTTTTCTGCCTCTCCTCCACATTCATTGGCCAAGAGTCCTGGATTCAGTTCAAAGATCAGTCCAGTGCGAACTGGGGCTGATCTTTGATCTATTTATTCCCAGCATTGACTTTTCAAGAGGTATTTATTTATTCGCAATTTAGAAAAAAAGATGTATGGATTTTGCACATTCTGAGAATACGACTGGATAACTGATATGTGGATTATGTGACATGAGGAATGTGAGATTTTCTTTTTCATGGACATTTTTGATATTTTTTGTTAAACTTCAGTATTACTCATCACAAGTTCCATTTTTTCATAAACATTTTCTAGCTCCATTCTCCATAAAAACAAAAGAGATTACATTTGTTTCTTGGCCTACACTACAAAACCCATTGGGTAAGTAACATATTAAAAAAATACAATTTTGAAGTGGAGCATTACTGTAAGTTTAAAACCATACAAATACACTTACAGTGGTGTGAAAAATTATTTGCCCCCTTCCTGATTTCTTATTCTTTTGCATGTTTGTCACACAAAATGTTTCTGATCATCAAACACATTTAACCATTAGTCAAATATAACACAAGTAAACACAAAATGCAGTTTTTAAATGATGGTTTTTATTATTTAGGGAGAAAAAAAAATCCAAACCTACATGGCCCTGTGTGAAAAAGTAATTGCCCCCTGAACCTAATAACTGGTTGGGCCACCCTTAGCAGCAATAACTGCAATCAATCGTTTGCGATAACTTGCAATGAGTCTTTACAGCTCTGGAGGAATTTTGGCCCACTCATCTTTGCAGAATTGTTGTAATTCAGCTTTATTTGAGAGTTTTCTAGCATGACCCGCCTTTTTAAGGTCATGCCATAGCATCTCAATTGGATTCAGGTCAGGACTTTGACTAGGCCACTCCAAGGTCTTCATTTTGTTTTTCTTCAGCCATTCAGATGTGGATTTGCTGGTGTGTTTTGGGTCATTGTCCTGTTGCAGCACCCAAGATCGCTTCAGCTTGAGTTGACGAACAGATGGCCGGACATTCTCCTTCAGGATTTTTTGGTAGACAGTAGAATTCAGGGTTCCATCTATCACAGCAAGCCTTCCAGGTCCTGAAGCAGCAAAACAACCCCAGACCATCACACTACCACCACCATATTTTACTGTTGGTATGATGTTCTTTTCTGAAATGCTGTGTTCCTTTTACGCCAGATGTAACGGGACATTTGCCTTCCAAAAAGTTCATCTTTTGTCTCATCAGTCCACAAGGTATTTTCCCAAAAGTCTTGGCAATCATTGAGATGTTTCTTAGCAAAATTGAGACGAGCCCTAATGTTCTTTTTGCTTAACAGTGCTTTGCGTCTTGGAAATCTGCCATGCAGGCCGTTTTTGCCCAGTCTCTTTCTTATGGTGGAGTCGTGAACACTGACCTTAATTGAGGCAAGTGAGGCCTGCAGTTCTTTAGACGTTGTCCTGGGGTCTTTTGTGACCTCTCGGATGAGTCGCCTCTGCGCTCTTGGGGTAATTTTGGTCGGCCGGCCACTCCTGGGAAGGTTCACCACTGTTCCATGTTTTTGTCATTTGTGGATAATGGCTCTCACTGTGGTTCGCTGGAGTCCCAAAGCTTTAGAAATGGCTTTATAACCTTTACCAGACGGATAGATCTCAATTACTTCTGTCCTCATTTGTTCCTGAATTTCTTTGGATCTTGACATGATGTCTAGCTTCTGAGGTGCTTTTGGTCTACTTCTCTGTGTCAGGCAGCTCCTATTTAAGTGATTTCTTGATTGAAACAGGTGTGGCAGTAATCAGGCCTGGGGGTGGCTACGGAAATTGAACTCAGGTGTGATACACCACAGTTAGGTTATTTTTTAACAAGGGGGCAATTACTTTTTCACACAGGGCCATGTAGATTTGGATTTTTTTTCTCCCTAAATAATAAAAGCCATCATTTAAAAACTGCATTTTGTGTTTACTTGTGTTATATTTGACTAATGGTTAAATGTGTTTGATGATCAGAAACATTTTGTGTGACAAACATGCAAAAGAATAAGAAATCAGGAAGGGGGCAAATAGTTTTTCACACCACTGTAGTTGGCAGGCCAGCCACATTAACCCAGTCAACTGTCTGAAAGTAAAATACATGGGGGATGGGGTATACCAGCTGATTAATTTTTAAGTTCAAGATAATTTCACTTTTTAACACCTCATTTTATTTGAAATATTCAATATGGTGGAATATTTTTATTCATCATTTCATATAATTCTATCATATACTGCATACTGTATGTGGCAAAACAATTTGATAATTTTGGTAATTTCCATTTTTGAACTTGAAACCTATTTATGATAAGACTTGCCAGCTACAAATATTTACATGCCAAAATAAGGATTCCAATAAAACATATACATTTTTCAAAGAAATGTTATTTCTGAAGCTACTGCCCTGCCCCTTCCAATTATATAAGCACATATATATTTTATTCACAAGATACAATTTACCAGTAGTTTCAAGCTTTAAAAACATTTTCTTCCTGCATCCATCCATCAGAGGGGACTGGGCGGTCTCATGGTCTGGAATCCCTACAGATTTAATTTTTTCTCCAGCCGTCTGGCCATTGAACCTTACTCTTATTCGATGTTAATAAATGTTGATTTATTTTGGTTTCTTATTGTGTCTTTTATTTTTCTATTCTTTATTACGTAAAGCACTTTGAGCTACTGTTTGTATGAAAATGTGCTATATAAATAAATGTTGTTGTTGTTGTTGTTGTTATCTGTTCACTCTACTTTTAAGCAAGAACTGTGACTATCAGACAACTACCAATCAATTTTCTGAATCAAACTTAAAAAAATTACTATACCTGTCTCTGTTTTTCGTTAGTAAGTTACGTTCAATACCCTCCATGAGATTTTCAAAACATAAATGCATGGCTTGTTGTTTTTCAGGCGGCTGGCTGTTTACAATGCTATTTCGTAAATCTGCAAAATACTGAACAACAGAACAGAAAAATCACATTATTACAAGATGTAAATGGCATAAATAATTTAACAAGAATATATGTATATAAAGAATAATTTTCAATTTAAAATTAATTCTTACAATACAGGTTAAATCAAAAAAGCAAGTTAATGAAATTTACCTTCTCATTTAGCAGAATTAAACCAAGGAGCGGTCGAGACATAGACCATTGATTTCGGCAATCTTCAAATATTATTATATTGAGAACAGTTGATAACATCTAAAAGAAGATAAACCAGTTTTGTTATCCAAACTATGGTTAAGACAAAAAGCAGAAACTGCTTTCTAGTGTAATATCTTAAAATTTAATATAAAACTTTACCTACAAAGTAGATTAAGATATTAAGCACTAGAGTTGTCAGTTGGATCAACAGCAGTGCAATTTTACAAAAGAAATGATTTCTACATTGCTTTGGATGATAATCAGCAACTGTGATAATGCTATCAAGCTACTGCATATACTGTTGAACAATTACCTGCTGGATCATTTCTGGATGTTGCTGCATGATGTGAAGGAATCTGTCGCTCTCCTGTGCAATTGGAGTGGAACGTTTCTTTGTGCTGCGCGATAACTGCTTGAAGAGATATGTAACTATATGGTCCAAACTAGAGCAGCAGCCGGTACAAACCATTGTATCTAAGAACAATAACAAAAAAAGAACAATATATTAACATTTTGAATATAACTGGGACCGAGGCTTATAGCACTGACATCAACTAAGTTTCTATTATCTGGTGGCAGAAGCATTTATCTTTTGGCACACCTTTTCAACTACTCAAAGAAGACCAATTGGAATGTCATCACAGTAACACTGTCATGATACCATTGATATACAGTTAACGGAAAGGATACAGAAATTTAGAAACATACATATTTGTTTTTCTGGTGAAGGTTCCCGCATAAGACCGTAAAAATGAATGCTACACATTTCATTACAAAATGAGAATAAAGACAGTCTTGGGAAATACTACTAAACTTATCGTAGTATAGGGAAAAAGGAAATATGCTTCTAATTCTGTCAACATCTGTACAAATTAGAGCTACATACTGATATAGTCCCATAAATTGGCAGTATCTTATGAAAACTATGACATCACAGTTAAATGAACTTACGTACGACACTGCATACCAACAGGAATTTCTCACTGTTATGCCTCTCTATTATAATAAAAAAAACTTGGGTCCAGACGTGATTTTCTCTGAGACATTAATGTCCCGCGAGACAAGGAAGTGAAACAAAGGGACAGCTGCTGTACAGGCTTTTAAATGTTCAATGCGCTGTGCGACATGCATCTCACGCAGCACGGCACAAGCAGGAGCAAGCCAGCTGATCGAGCACAGAGAAGGTAAAAAAAATTTTTTTTTTTTTATTATTTTCCAATTGTATCACCGTTTAAAGAGGGGGTTTTGGATGGAGTGACCGCATCTCCTTAGCGTGCGTTCAGCCACCCTCTTCACAACGTGAGAGGCAGAGATGTAAAGTGGCTGGCACGTAACATGCCCCAGGCTTTGGGGGAATAACTCATTCACTACAGTTTTATTACTGGCAAATATCAAGAAATAAAAAATAAATGAAAATGAATGAAATGAAAATAACAATCTCTTTAAACTGTATATCCGTTTAAACAAACCAGGGGGTGGGCGGGCAAAGCCCCCTAGTATTACATAAAAATATTTCCATTCCAATATTTTAACTTACTTACAATAAGTATTAATGAGCCATTCACACTTTTTAAAATTTAAAAGAATTTTTTTAAATAAACATAAATCTTTTTTTTTTCTGTCAACAATACATTGGATTGAACAAATGTGAAGATTTATTTGATATTGAGCAACAGCTGAAAGTATATTTTTATGTGTTAATTTATTGAAAAAATAGCCTCAGCCATCATATATTGCTCATAAAAATGTCATTTTTAAAATATCAACTAATTCATTTAAAAAAGGTTCCATAACCGACATAGCATACCTTGTGCACACCAACATAGTAACTACACTTTTCCTAACTTCTTACCTGGGGTTGCTTTATCACTGGCTGAAGGACAACTAAAAGTATACTACCTATGGCTCTTCTACTGATGACTATATTTTAAAGCTCTCCTCCAACCTTATATCCTAACTCTGTCAAAAAAGAAAGACACTGTTGTCTGACATTTGGCATCAAACACAGATTGTGCAATTGACTGCATCAGCAATTTTGTTATTTTCTTTTATTATTCGCTATTTTATCTAATGCAGTTATCCTAATAGGGCACTTTAGATTTCCTCTATTTGTCTGTATATTTACCTGTTTTTAACATTTAATAATTGATGTGATCCTTGTTATGAAACTGAGTCAGTGTTTATGCTAAAATGTGCTATGCAATTGTATGTGACACTTTAGGATTTTTTTGTCTATAAATCCATTTATGTCTTGTTAGAGATCAAACAGCTACCATGCTTGAGAATGATAATTGTGCATGAACTGTGAATTAGGTACACTAAATTAACTTTGTTCTCCTGCCTGCCATTCCTTCTCTTTTTTACTCTTTCCTACTGTCTATTCCTCCATTTTTTCAAAACTGTTTTTTTCCATAGCACACCATGCCCATTGCTATATGTAGAGCCTGGGTTCATCAGAATAATACTTCTAGAGTGAAGAAGAAGATTCCAATATTTCACTGCAATTATAGGTGGAGGGTATGTTTGTGGTGGAAATAAATAGAGATCAGGATTTATTACAGCCAACACCAATCGCTGATTTTGTTTTACCAGAATTAACCTATTGCAATACTAATGCTGATTTGTTTTATTTTAATTTTATTTTTGCCTAAGCTCCTGCATAAATTACCCATGTAGAAGCCTTGTGTTCCATCTTAAAGTGGTATTTTTACAATGAAACTGGACACTTGTTCATTTTTTAAACAACATGAAATTCTGTAGACTTATGTGACTAGTGACAATAAAAAAAATTAAAATCCCATAAAACATACTTTTTTAAACTAATAAAATATATACAAATATATCTATCTATAAAACACGACATAAAAGAAAGTACAAATTTTTGTCATTATTACAAGCCACAATTCTAACAAAATGTTTATGTTTACCAAAAAGATACAAGGCTAGCATGCTTCAGAAGTTAATCTACATGTAAAATAGAAATATTTAGCTTTTAAGTTAACAAAGAGGGCAAGTTAACAAGAAAAATTATTTTTTGTTTTTCTAATTGAAAATGTGAATTGCTGTAGTAAATACAAGCTTGTTGTCCAAACTCAGACAAGAAGTGTTTGCTCTAATTACAGAGCTAAATGCAAATGTCTGAATTCATTCTGATTTTAGTTCTGCTAAAATCTCTCTGCCATTCCTCTCAAGGCAGAGGATGACTGCTCACATTCTTTAATGTTAAAGCTAAAATTTCTGTTTCCATTTTCTCTGTAACTGTCTGCTCTGTTCAGGGAATTCAGTAACAAAGTGACAACTGCAATTCCTCAAAGACCATATTACCTGCGTAATAAAACTATTGCTGTTAATGTGAGTGACACATAATAAATGTGTAAAATTGCTTTTAATAAGTTAATGACTGAAATGAATTACAAGAATTTATAAAATCATATTTTTTTTTATACACATTCCATTGTTACACAGGTCCTAGGACTGCATTTTTATATTACCATGCCAGTAGCCCTTGCTTTTATACAAATATATGTGATAGACATCTGAATATGAAGCTTCATTTCAGATATATATTTAAAATATCTAGCATAAAAATAGCAAACAGCCAAACACTTAAAAACATGAAGGTGATGTAATGTTGATGGCCTCAGACAGATTTTACCTAGCAAAAAACAGTCTCACTGTACATAAGAAGAGTTATTCAGCCAAATTAAACCAATACATTTGTTCAAATACATTTCATGTAATGGCTCTCAGCAATAATGTTCATCATATATATTTAAATGATTTCAAAAAATAATGCTATTGTTACTGGCCTCAGGGAACCTGGGCTAGGTACAAGTAACTGTTGCTACAGGGTGTAGCCACAGCGAAATGGTGAAACAGCATAAAAGAAGCAGGCAGCAGTCACAAGTCTCAGACCATACTTCTCTGTTCCACTTTATTCTCATTTACCCAGAAACACTGTAAAGATAAGTCTCAATCTCTGCATAGATCAACATGACGATCAGTTAAACAATGGTACATGACAATTTCCTCTGCAGAACAATAGTATAAACACATTTATTTTGGTTCAACAATAGTATTGTTGTCAGCTATCAAGAAGTACCTGATTAGAAATCAATGTCCCCAGAACTCAATAATTTTCAAAGGAAGCAGGCAGTTCTGTATCACCACATTGTGTGTGGATAAGATACTAATCAAAGCAGTCTGATTATTCAAAGCAGGTGACTCTTTGCAAGACAGGTAAACATTTATGTCTTGTAGATAATCATCAACAATAACCCATAGCAGAATTTTCCAGGAATTTTGCCTTTTCTTCTAAACACTAGTTTACAGCCCATTACACTAACCAACACACAGAAATGTAATTTTCTTTAAAACAATGAATTCTAGCCCATTACACTATGCACCTCACTATGAGGCATAAGATGATAACTACAGTCAAGTTGTAAAAATGGCAGAAGCACTCTGATAAAACATTGTTATCCAAAAAGGAAAAAATGAAAACACTGTAATTCCTACACTTGTGCTGTCATAATGTAATAAACATCATCCCAATGCAAGGGTTCCCAACCAACAGTATTAATATTTTTTTAACTTTGTCAATTGCTAAGCATAAACTCAAATTATGGGTAAACAGGGTGAAAATGGTTGGGAGCCCATGTCCTAATGTGATCTCAGAGGTATAGCTATATATTAAATGTATACCTTAGCCTTTACAATGCATCCGGAAAGTATTCACAGCACATCACTTTTTCCACATTTTGTTATGTTACAGCCTTATTCCAAAATGGATTAAATTCACTTTTTTCCTCAGAATTCTACACACAACACCCCATAATGACAACATAGAAAAAGTTTACTTGAGGTTTTTGCAAATTTATTAGAAATAAAAAAATTGAGAAAGCACATGTACATAAGTATTCACAGCCTTTGCCATGAAGCTCAAAATAGAGCTCAGGTGCATCCTCTTTCCCCTAATCATCCTTGAGATGTTTCTGCAGCTCAATTGGAGTCCAACTGTGGTAAATTCAGTTCACTGGACATGATTTGGAAAGGCACACACCTGTCTATATAAGGTCCCACAGTTGACAGTTCATGTCAGAGCACAAACCAAGCATGAAGTCAAAGGAATTGTCTGTAGACCTCCGAGACAGGATTGTCTCGAGGCACAAATTTGGGGAAGGTTACAGAAAAATTTCTGCTGCTTTGAAGGTCCCAATGAGCACAGTGGCCTCCATCATTCGTAAGTGGAAGAAGCTCTTCCTAGAGCTGGTCGGCCATCTAAACTGAGCGATCAGGGGAGAAGGGCCTTAGTCAGGGAGGTCACCAAGAACCCGATGGTCACTCTGTCAGTGCTCCAGAGGTCCTCTGTGGAGAGAGGAGAACTTTCCAGAAGGACAACCATATCCACCAATCAGGGCTGTATGGTAGAATGGCCAGACGGAAGCCACTCCTTAGTAAAAGGCACATGGCAGCCTGCCTGGAGTTTGCCAATAGGCACCTGAAGGACTCTCAGACCATGAGAAGCAAAATTCTCTGGTCTGATTAGACAAAGACTAAACTCTTTGGTGTGAATGCCAGGCATCACGCTTGGAGGAATCCAGGCACCGCTCATCACCAGGCCAATACCATTCACACAGTGAAGCATGGTGGTGGCAGCATCATTCTGTGGGTATGTTTTTCAGTGGCAGGAACTGGGAGACTAGACAGGATAAAGGGAAAGATGACTCGAGCAATGTACAGAAACATCCTGGAAGAAAACCTGCTCCAGAGCGCTATTGACCTCAGACTGGGGCGACGGTTCATCCTACAGCAGGTCAACGGCCCTAAGCACACAGCCAAGATATCAAAGGAGTGGCTTCAGGACAACTCTGTGAATGTCCCTGAGTGGCCCAGCCAGAGCCCTGACTTGAATCCGATTGAACATCTCTGTAGAGAACTTAAAATGGCTGTGCACCGGCGCTTCCCATTCAACCTGATGGAGCTTGGGAGGTGCTGCAAAGAGGAATGGGCGAAACTGGCCAAGGACAGGTGTGCCAAGCTTGTGGCATCATATTCAAAAAGACTTGAGGCTATAATTGCTGCCAAAGGTGGATTGACAAGGTATTGAGCAAAGGCTGTGAATACTTATATACATGTGATTTCTGAGTTTTTTTTATTTTTAATAAATTTGCAAAAACCTCAAGTAAACCTTTTTCACGTTGTCATTATGGGGTGTTGTGTGTACAATTCTGAGGAAAAAAATAAATTTAATCCATTTTGGAATAAGGCTGTAACATAACAAAATGTGGAAAAAGTGATGCGCTGTGAATACTTTCTGGATGCACTGTGTGTTAAGCTGCTCCAAATTAAGAAGAGTGTGTGTAAGAATTGGCACTTTGTTGGGGTGGTGCCAAAATCATAGCTCACTTAAACCTTGTCCAGCCAGCAATTCCTGTGCCTTGAAGCTGGATTTATGGATTAACCTTTTATATGTAGTCCTGCTTGTATAGTCTCCAACAACCCCACAACTCTGAACTGGATTAAGCGCATCTGAGAATGAAGTGATATTACTGTGTCTACAGAAATCATTGAGACCCCTTCACTTTCTTTACAATTTGCTTTATGTTAGCCTTATGCTAAAGTCATTCAAATTTATACTTTTCCCTTACTGAATATTCCAGAATGATAAAGAGAACATAGGACCTAGAATTTTTTGAAAATTTTCTATAAAGTAAAAAAAACATTTACTGTGGCATTTGAAATCTGATTTAGGTGCATCTCAGAATATAATCACAGCATTTTAACATAAAAGTATATCCATAGACCACAATGTTTATTTCAACTCTATTTGCTGATGTGCCATTTAATGATGCAATAGTCAAAATGACAGATAGATATTGTAGTAGACAGAAGCACTTCTTAAACATGGAGCCAAGTTGCTGTGGTGGTCTGTGTGTGTTTCTCCTCTGTTGCAGCACTAATTACAGCATAACAAATTAATTATTAATTAATGACCTTTGCAGAGAAGAATAGAAGAAAATTCCTAGATCTAAGTGTACAAAGCTTGTCATATCATACTCATGAAGTTTGACTCCACTGAGGACTCCAGGCCATAATTGCAATCAAAGGTGCTTCAACTAAATACTTAGTAAAAGGTCTGAATACTTGAGTTAATGAGACATTTCAGTTTTATATTTTTAACACATCTGAAAAAATTCTAAAACCCTGCTTTTGCTTAGTCATTCTATGGTACTGAATGTCACCTGATGAGAGAAAAAATCAATTTAAAAGATTTTCATAAGGCTGAACACATAGTAAAATGTGTAAAATTGAAGGGGTCTGAATGTTTTCTGAAGGCACTGTTTAATTCAAAATAACAATAAGTACTGTTGCAAATTAATAACAAAAATTATTTTTAAACCTTATTCTTTTGAGCCGTATTGTCTTTAAATTAATTTTTTATTTGTTTGTAATTTTCTAATCTTTTGCCCTTTTTCATGGTAAAATAAATACTACCAAAATGGTTTGAAGCATTTTAGTATATGATTGTAGTATTTCTGACAAATAACAAATGCCCATAGAGTATGGATTTCATTTAATACAATGAGTAAAGTGAGTTTGTAATAAGTATTCCATGTTTTAATAATATGACTCATGCTACTGTATACTTCAAAAACCCTATTAAAGTAGATTACGCATTCTAAATGATGTTTATTTTTCCTTGAAAAAGTTAACTTGATTTAGGCTATGACTTTCAAATTGTTCAATACATTAAAAGTAATACCACAGAACTGGTTATACCTAGCCATTTAAAATTTAAAAAGCAACCTTCACATATTAAACTGCAGTCCTAGAAAGAATCTAGTAAGAAAAAAACATGAAAATATATTTTAATTAAACTCACAAAATAAAAATGTACTCAAAATAATTAAGAAACTGGGTAACAATATGAAAATTACAAACAAGAAATTATAATATTCCATAAAAATTATAATGTGAAGTTAAGCTTTCTGCTACATCCTCAGATACGTTTAGAAATCAAGTGGCAAATATGTCATTATGAAAAGTAGATAGCAAATAGCAAAAAACAGACTTTCCCAGAAATTAAAGTAACTTAAAAATGTATTAAACATTTAAAGGTAATAAATAAAACAACATACCTACAACTTGGAGTTTTATATATATAAGTAAATTTCAGAATACATTGAATATCAGAAAAAACATTGAAATATGAACAAGACCCAACATAACACTTTTTTTTATTTGAATAAGTATGATGTTTCTTTTTTCTTTTTTTAATTGATTTTATTTGAAGCAAATCACATTCCATATACTCAAGTCAAACTTAACAAACCAAAATTCAACCCACGCCCAAGAGAAAGAGAGGAAAGCCAACAGCCAAAGCCTTTAAGTCTTTAAAAGCAGCAAAAAGCATCATTTTCCCTGATATAGATGCTTATTCTAAAATGTTATTGATTATAATTCCTGCCATATTCAAAAAAAAGTTTTCAAAAGATTATGTAAGTGAGAATTTGTTTTTTTCCAATTTCAAATAGTATAGATAATCAGTTACCCACTGACTAAAAAGAAGTGGAATGGGATTCTTCCAGCTGAGCAAGATAAGTCTACGTGGAAGTAGTGAGGTAACGGGAATTACAGTTTGTTTGTCCTTCTCCACTATGAGCCCATCTGGGCGTACACCAAACACAGCTGTTAAAGTGCTAGGAGTGATTGTGACACTAAGGTTGTCTGAGTGGCATTCAAAGATTTTTCCCCAAAATGATGTTAATTTGGTGCATGCCCAAAACATGTGGCCCAGTGAGGCTGGAGCTACTTTGCAATGTTCACAGGGTGAATCTTGCCCTGGATACATTTTGGACAACTTTAAACGATAAATTTGATCGAGAAAGTTAACTTAAAATATCTTACTTTGAATAATTGATTGCTTAATGCATACTGAGATGTTTCATTTAAAATTCACCTTGTCCATAAATTTTTTTTTTTATTTCTGTTTATCAAATTAGAATTTTGTGAAGGCAGAATCTGACATAACTAATGTGGACACTGTGTGTCACTGTAATGAAATAAACTCTGCTGAGGCTATTTCTTTACAGATTTCCTAGCATAAGTTTGACAATGATCATTCAAGCCGAAAAAGGCAAGTCCCTCAAACATGTATGAGACTCTAAAATATTCTAGTTTAACAAAAACACTTTATGCTTCAGGAATTATCCATGTGATTACCAAAATTATGGAATTCTTAACTCTTTCTGCAACCAAAAATTTAAATGTTTGTCTTAGACATTTTTGTATATTGAACCTCTTTTTTTCCTAAGACTCTGTGAAGTGTAATGTAATATTATTATTAATCTATCATATTTCATTAGTAACATCTTAACTATAAGCAAAACTTAATCACACTGTTATAAAGAAATACAAAATTCAAGTTTTTAAAAGAAGTAAAATCTGTTGTGGCCAACATGACTTTCTCCATGCATACAACATGAATAAAGTATATAGTACAGTGTATATATACTGTATTTACTCAATCTATGCAAAATGCAACAACACTGAACTCTATTTTTCACATTTTAATCTACTTTAAAGGGCAAACCTGTACGATAATAGATCCATAAAATGTAATAAAAAAACCTCTGTTGCACCTTTCCCAAGCTCAAAAAGCTTTTTGTAATTTAAGGTTAATTGTTGTGACTACTGCATTTGAAAGACTTGACCCTTAAAAGCTCTAAGCCAAACGGCTAGAATTTACACAAAACCTAACCTGCTTTAAAGACTAGCAAATTTTATAAGAATCTGTCTATTTGTACTTGACTGTCAAAAAAAAAAAAAGACACACTATTATGGAAAATAAAACATACAAGTTTCCAAAAATTATTAAAACATGTTCTGAAGAGTTCAAAAGATGTTTACTCTTTGAAAATCCAAAGCGATGTTTATTTTAAAAATGATTCTCTCTATATAGTAAATATGGAGCAATTAAAAGGTCATAAAGTCTAACACAACTTCCTAGTAACAAACACCTCTACTGTCTATACTGTTTGAATCTCTGTGTATATTATTATTCTCCTTAGTCAATGATAAGCTTTTTTTATGTTTGTATTCCTTTAGTGTTTCTTAGATATCATGGTAGTCACAAAGAAAATACTGTTGCATGAGTTTAGCAATACATTATAAAATATATAAAGATGAGTTTAGCAATACATTATAAAATATATAAAGATGACCACTTTAAAGGAATTGTTTTTCAAAAATGGTTTGATAGAAAGTCACCTTAATTTAGTGATAAAGTTAATTTATTTTTCAAGTTCTATGTTAATTATTAAATCAGTAAATATCAGTGGGGTAGGTATGCCTTCATTTTGCAAAATAACTGCAAACACAAGCTAAGGAGTAAGCAAGTTATTTTGACTGCAACACTATCGCTTAGAATCAGTCTAAGTGTAGGCAGAGGTTATTACTACCATTGGTGATTTATGGTGGTTAATGTAGTTTAAGGGTTTCTGACACAGCTGAATCAACCTGAAAGAAATGCTCTGCCAAATATTAAACACATTCATGTTTTATTTATCACTATTTTGCATTATTATATTGGTGGGCACTTGTGTCACCTTTTTCAACATTTTTCCTACTAAACAGAAAGGCAGTGTTAACACCCCAATTAATTATTTTAAATATAAGGTCAGCTGATCTTATTAAAATTTCAGTATTACCATACCAGGAAACATTATTGCACAATGATATTAGCTTCATAAAATATAAAGAAATTAAATATACTTAAGAATACTATAAAATCTAAAAGGTGGACAATCTAAAGAAGAAAACAGGGTGTTTTGACAAATACAATCTGAATTTTAATAAATATAAGACAAAACATTTATAAAAGTCTTATTACCAAGTGCTGTGAGTCCTTCAGAGATGGAAGAGAGAATATACATAATGACCTGAGGTTCCAGACTAGCAATGAAATTCATGTGGTCCTGCGTGAGTACCTCCAACAAGGAATAATAAGACTGGCTCAGCTTGGGATAGTCCTGCAGGATCAGAGGCAATAAGTAAACTATTCAAATAACTTTTTATCTTTTTAAGTTTACATGCATTTGAAACTAGAGTTCACTTTCTATGCATTTTGAGGTACACCCTGAATATCTGAGAAGACTTCACAGAAGTTATTACTATTGGCTAGAGCTACAATATAAGTAAGCTGTACTCTTTAGAAAAATACTCCAGAGTTTACTGAAGCAAACCTCAAAACAAAATTATTTTTCAAATGACACGTACTGAAAATGCTGTTAAGGATTAATTTTGAAATACATCTTATTATATATTATTAAATTTAATATCCTTTTAAATTATAAAGTTATGCCAGGATAAATGGCTTTGATTACAGAAGTATTCTGGCTGTTTTCTTTTACAACTATCACGATAATAACTGAATAGCTATATGACTGAGTGAAAGCAGTGATACTGGTGGACTATTAAGAAGAAAAAAGCAGCCAACATAACAATAGATGTTGCATGTCAATAATAAAAAGTAACAAAATAAAAATCACTGGAGGATAAGAGTGGTGGGTGATTACAATATGTGCTACAAGGCTTCACAAAGTGACCAATGTCAGAGAAAACACTCTTGTGCTCATGTGTAAAATACAATGGCAGAAATGGTTGCCTGCAGTGATTGTTAAGTCTCAGCTCAGCTTGCACTAATAATAAATAATCTCAAATCATTTTTAATACAGAACTTCACATTTAACAAAGGCAAAATTTCTCATTATAAAACAAGCAGCAATAAATACATATTCTCTGCTTGGTTGAAACTGGGCTAGTCCAATTAACTAGGGTGAGCTGGAAAACTTTCCTTTGAGTTCTTCCATGTTGAAAAGAAAATGGAATAGCAAGTAAAACTGTTACTATGGTAGTTAACTGTGGAAAAATAGGTTTGTAATTAACTATGGTCAGTTCAGTATATACGTGTAATATATTTAATTCTAAAACTGATGCACTGAAGCATTCTAACTTGCTTTTATATTCTTGATGTTAGATAACTAAAAATGTTTTAAATAATGGTGTTTTACTTTTTGAATGAATGCTCTAGAAACACTGACCATCTCTCGGTTTGCTTCAGCCACTCATTACTTTTACACAAATGTACTTATTTGTTGTCCAGACACTTTGTATGTTTACAACCGAGGAAGGAAGCTATACTGATGCCAAAAAAGGGTAGTAATATAACCTTAAAAACAGAACATTATCATTTTTAACTGTTCTTTGTAAAATAACAAATAACTAACAGCATGAAAAATTGCTTAATAATATTTTCTGTACTTGGTGTGACGTTTTCTTTCATCTTAAGATACAGACATATGATGTGTATAATTCATCAATAAACATGGTAGATCTACAGTCTTCCTTATTTGGGGGAGACTTCTTATACTTAAGTCACTCACCAGTAGATCACTATGAGGGATAGACAGTAGTAGCTTAATAAAAGTCTGTAAGGCATTATCTAGTGCATCATCTCCATAGAGACGGAATACTCCAAAGTTCACGTAGTTGCCTCCAAGTACTGCCTTTAGCATGGAGAAGCATACTGAGATTCCCTTTAATTTTAGTGCATAAACTTGATCCTTTGGTACTTCCCCCAAAGTTAAAATACGATTGCCTGGAGAAAAGATGAAAAATGTACTTAAAATATGAACTGCTCTTATGGAACATGCCTCACATTTATTTGGTTGTTACAAACTGTAGTTAAAGTTGCACTTATAGTTACTATATAAAAAAGTCAGCTCTTGCCAAATTACATGTATATTGAAAGTTAGTCATTAGTTTAGAATAGCTAATTAATAGTATTCACTTTAAAAAATAAAAAAAACTAACTCATTCAAATTTTTAAAAACTTTACAAAAATTTAAGAATTTCATGTGAAGCATTAAATGATGAAACACAAACATATTTTCCTATAAACTAACTGGTAGTATTCACAAAAAATTAACAACAACATTGGAAAACAGTTTTACATAAAATTGCAGGAGAAAGAAGGCTGACGCCATATTCAACTGATTTTTAAAATTTTTTTAAACATATGACAACAGTCACTTGGGACATTAATAAAACTACTCTTACACAGTTTAAAATCCTTTTTTCTCTTTAACTATCTGGTTAGGACTTCTTTTCTACACACCCTGATGTGGCAGAGATGCCAGGATGTCTTCTATGCATGCTATGTTGTACCTTATTTCATTTTCTTCTTCAGCAAAGAGAGGTTGTTATTTAATAAATGGAGTATCACTTAAACAGTACTAATGAAAGTAATGGCAAATGTTAATGGTTGGAATAATGAGACACCAAAGAATAAATGTCATTTTGTTTTCGAAATGTTACTGCAGTCACACTACCATATGGTCATAAGGGCTTTTAGTAGCCTTATTTTTTAAACAAAAAAAAATAGGAAATTTGTGGATTAACTGAGAAATTTACTAAAATTTGTTTATTTTCGTTAGTTAGAATAATCTCGCACCTTTGATAGCATTCACACAAAACAGTCCAATGTAAGACTTTGGTGCAAGGAGGTATCTAGTGGCTTAATTAACCCCTTCAAGGGTCCATTCCTTTTCCTAATTATTTTATAATAAAGACAAATTTAATGTTGCAAAACAATTAACCTAACATGGAATTATAAAACAAATTTTTCCAAACCACCAAAAAATACTTAATTCTTGTGTGAAGCTATTGTGTTGTTTTATATGCCCGACTTGGTAAATGTATGCATAAGCAAAGGCAACTTACATGAGTGAAAAGGATGTATAACACCTGGACTTCTGTCTATCAGTTACATACACTTCTAATACTGTGTATCTGTTCTCATTTTTAAGCTACACTAAGTTACATAGAGAGCACTAAAACAACATTAATTTACTTTTAATTTAACAGTCTACTAAAGGCTACCATTTAATTTTTAAACAAACCAAAAGGATTTCAAGTATTATTAAAAGCTTTAAAAACAAAACCGTGTAATTCATCTTCCTTAGTTGATTCTTTCATGCTAACTGAACACAGAACAAATCAGCAGGTTTACTCTTGGTCAAGACAATAAAGAAACAGAGTGCAAACTGGCAGGTCCATTACAACCATATCATGCATCATATGGTTAGTATTTCTTTACTTTCTACCTTTTAGAAACAGAAATATGATGAGGTGTGTTTATTACTTAAATAACACTGGTTTTGATGTTTAATTGAATTGTATTGAGAAAAAACTGGAAACTGAAGTTTAGGTTAAGGCTATTATTCTAAGTATACCTTTTTGAATATGCAAAGGAAAAATATGCTTTGGGATATCAACACTAACCCTGTTATTATGTTATAATAACCAAGTATGTTTAATATGTTTAAAGGGTAAATTACCCTTTGAAGAATTCTAAAAATGCATTAAAGACCACTATGTTTATATCTTTCAGTTGACAAATAATTCTTTGCATTTATATAGCGCTTTTCTCACTGCTCAAAGCGCTCAGCAATTGTAGGTTAAGGGCCTTGCTCAAGGGCCCAACAGAGCAGAGTCCCTTTTGGCATTTACGGGATTCGAACCGGCAACTTTCCGATTGCCAGTCAAGATCTCTAGCCTTAGAGCCACCACTCCGAAGAACTGAAGTTAGAAAGTATTCACATTACCATAAGTAGTAATCATTTTGCTGGTTTCTCTAAAAAGTAAGATACCATTGGGTGAGGAAACATCAAACTGTAATCTTTGTGACCTGTAAAAATATAAAAATAAACATAAAAACCAGTTTCTACATGTTGTAATATAAAACTAATTAAAGTAAAATGCTAGCTTGTTTCATTAGAAACTCCACCATTTGTTAATTTTAACCTAAGATCACTGTTCCTTTACTGATGCTGACAGTACCCATTTTCATATGTTCAGATTTTACTCATTGTGCATACCTAATTAAAATCTTTTTAGTATCTGTCCTATAGCTTAATTTCCTTCCCATATATGCAAGTTTTTTACCAGACACGTGCTGACCTGTTATGAACTAGCTCTGCCATGAGCTTGAGGACTGGTGTTGTGCAGGCAGGGTCGTGATACCAAAGTTCAATTGCTCTTTGCAATATTGGCATGTAGGATGGATAGCTGCCATCAGGTTCAGGAAAAAAAATTCATATTATTCATACACATTCCAAATCAAAAATCAAATTCATACTATTCATACACATTCCAAATCAAAAATATCTCAAGAATCTAGACATTTAGTAATAATTTTAAGGTGGAGAACGTTTCCAGCCTAATGAACTTGGAAATGACATAGCAGAAAATATGGAAAAAAAAATGCAAAGATTTTTGGCAATGTTAAAAAACAATGAACTTAGGAAATTAATCTAAAAGGATATTGGTTTTCATTTTAAATATACCCAGTCATTGCTTATATTATCAGAAAAATGAAACTATTACTATTAAATATTACTATCTTGCTCCTGTTTCTTTGTATAAATGATTAATCTGAAAGCCAAATATCTTTTACAATGGCTCTTTTTTTGCTGGATCATAACAAGTTATTGAACATAACGTGATTTTGTATATATTAGTATATTATGACATTTTGAAGAGGTAGGTTTAAAAAGCTGTTGACGATGAACTAAACTAAACTATATATGCATGGAAACTACTAAACAATCCTCAAATGGTTAAATATAAACATCCTGTAGACTCTGGTCAGTGGGTTATTATGGGGCTATGTTTACGGAATAACAGTTTTTTTACACAGATAAGACTTGGAATATTTTACAGGGGAAAATGTCATACAGCAGACATATACAATAATAACAGTGTGATTTCACTTATGTAACACTTTACTCACTCAGGTGACAATTTTGAAATAATCTGGGCACAAAATAATGGTATAAATTTGGCACAGGTAATCACTTCTATTGAAATCAGACTGCTCCTTTATAGTCATCTTTAAAGCACTTACACAAAAATATAATACTTATGCACTACATGTAGAAGCAAAAACATTTAAAAGACCACAGGAACTCATTTTAGTGAATAGGAAATCTCCAGTATTAAATATGAAAGACTTGACATTTAGTTATGGAAAGGATACATCCAATCAAAAAGCATCATGAAGCTGGTCTTTGCATTAAAAGCAAAGGCGATCCCCCTCAAATCTCGAACAAGCCCAACCAATGTTCTCTGCAAACAAAAATAAATGAAATAAATAAAAAATTTTATTAAAGAGAGAAGCTTCTGAAACTTTACAAATTAAACATAATACAGAAATGTATAAAAGAGTTAATTCCTGAAAAATTTCAAACAAATACAAAGATGATGATTAAAGAAAAATCTGAAAAACAATCAAAGATGATTATTACAAAAATTAACTCAATTTATATAACTTAATTCAATTTATGCAACAAAATTAAAAGCTGGGAATTACAATATTCAATAATTTCTTGAATATATACATTTGAAGAACTGGCAATAGTAGCACTGTTTTGAAAGCAGAACTCAAAAGCAGAGTAGCTTCAAATGTTTTAAAAAAAAAACAAAAATCTGACCACCTTGGATACCTTACATCGGTAGTTTTGGCAAACAGAATTTTCAAGTATTCATCTTTTATTTTTAGCCTCCTCCCTTGAAAAATAGTCATCCATAATAATACCAAGAACTGGTTTTGCACATGTAATGTATCACAACTGGTTTACTTTATTTAATTTAAATTTTTACTACAGTCCTAAAACCCGGGGGACCATACATACTGTATATCTAGATGGCACCTTCGCTTTGGTGGATGGCATGTTGAGTACTGTAGAGCACTGGTAGCCTGTTTTTGGGGAGAAATTTGAGTCCTGAAATAGTTTAAAAGTGCGACCACCAGAATGAGATAAGTTAGTTTTAGAGTTAAGCTCATTGGGACTATTATTTTCTTCCTCCTATAACCTTTGCCATGATGGCTTCTACTCCTCCTGTTTGTATAATAAAAGGAAAAGAACAAACCTGCACTGTGATCTGTTACTCTCCAAATCTTACTAGATGCACACTTGTTGGTCTCCTTCTCTTCCCGCGTGAAATCATGAGACCTACCTAGCCCTATCCTACATCTGGTCACTGCACTGAAATATCTGTGATATGTTGAAGAGTTACATTATGAAAACAAGTAATATACTAATTTTTGTTAACCTGTTTTCTTTCTTTTTACATGATCTTGTAGCAGAGTTGTGCATCTTACTGATTCTGGTATTAAGTAAAACAGGTAATGATGTCACACATATTTTTTGCTACAGTACTCCTGATTAAACATCTCTTTGTGCATTTGGTTTAAGATTATATGAACTTGGTATTAACAAACAATTTATATTAGGAAAACAGGTCAACGATAAAATAAAAATATTCAAAATGTTACAGGAAGCAAAGGCCTCGGAGAAGGAAAAGCTGACAAAAAATGGCACTGTAGTAGCTAAGAATCTAAAACAAACAAAAATATTAATCTATACTAATAAAAGGCAAAGCCCTCACTCACTCACTGACTCATCACTAATTCTCCAACTTCCCGTGTGGGTGGAAGGCTGAAATTTGGCAGGTTCATTCCTTACAGCTTCCTTACAAAAGTTGGGCAGGTTTTATATCGAAATTCTACGCGTAATGGTCATAACTGGAAGCAGTTTTTCTCTATTTACTGTAATGGAGATGAGCTTCAACGCCGTGGGGGCGGAGTTTCGTGTGACATCATCACGCCTCCCACGTAATCACGCAGTACATAGAAAACCAGGAAGACTTCAAAAAAGCGCTGAAGAAAACATTCATTATATAATTGAGAAGGCAGCGAAACAATAAGAACTGAGCGAGTGACATATACAACCATATTCATGAGTTCTGCTACTTCGGAAACAAAGCACGATGTAAACCTACACTTTAAATTAAGTTCATAGACAGGCTGCCGCTGGCGTTTGTAATTTAGTGCCTGCCCATATAAGGCCGTCCGTCAGCGGCAATCCAATAGCAAACTGCCACGGGTAAATATTCACGGGTGAAGGACTGTGCTTATGGAGAGGAAGATGAGATGGTCAGGGTGGTGTTTGACACAAACTCAGCGAAACTGCGAGAGAAAGTTTTAAGTGCCAGGACTAAGGTAACATTAAATACAGCTATGGACATAGCACGAGATGGCACCAGCACAGCTGGGAACCTTCGATGCATGTACACCGAGTGGCTCACATGAACTGACGTAGTGCACAGATAAAAAGCAACAGTTCCAAAGAACGCTGAACAAAAACCGAATTACACAATTGAAAAGGCAGCAAAAATATGAAGCGTCTGATAAGCATATTCATAAATCCAGCTACTGCGGAAACAAAGCACACGGTGGAAAAAGTCAATGTCCCGCTAAAGGAAGACAGTGTAAAAAAACCCGTGCATGCAGTGTGTCAGGTCTCAGATAAAGAAGAAGACAAGCTGTTTATTGATGCAGTAAGAAACGAATCGATGAATGAAACCTGTCATCTTTACAACGATTGACAAACACGGAATGTAACTTGAACACAACACATCCTACAAATACGAACCTGATTGAAAGAAATAATGATAATCAAATCCTTGATGACAGCATCACTCAGTAACACTCACAAAACAAATACTGTATATTGACAGTCATGTTACGTTATTTTTAAAATGTTCCCTTTTCTTTTTCTAGCCTTTTTAACACACTACTTCTCCGCTGCGATACGCGGGTATATATATACAGTGGAGTGAAAAACTATTTGCCCCCTTCCTGATTTCTTATTCCTTTGCATGTTTGTCACACAAAATGTTTCTGATCATCAAACACATTTAACCATTAGTCAAATATAACACAAGTAAACACAAAATACAGTTTTAAATGATGGTTTTATTATTTAGGAGAAAAAATCCAAACCTACATGGCCCTGTGTGAAAAGTAATTGCCCCTTGTTCAAAAATAACCTAACTGTGGTGTATCACACCTGAGTTCAATTTCCGCAGCCACCCCAGGCCTGATTACTGCCACACCTGTTTCAATCAAGAAAGCACTTAAATAGGAGCTGCCTGACACAGAGAAGTAGACCAAAGCACCTCAAAAGCTAGACATCATGCCAAGATCCAAAGAAATTCAGGAACAAATGAGAACAGAAGTCATTGAGATCTATCAGTCTGGTAAAGGTTATAAAGCCATTTCTAAAGCTTTGGGACTCCAGCGAACCACAGTGAGAGCCATTATCCACAAATGGCAAAAACATGGAACAGTGGTGAACCTTCCCAGGAGTTGCTGGCTGACCAAAATTACCCCAAGAGCGCAGAGACGACTCATCTGAGAGGTCACAAAAGACCCCAGGACAACGTCTAAAGAACTGCAGACCTCACTTGCCTCAATTAAGGTCAGTGTTCACGACTCCACCATAAGAAAGAGACTGGGCAAAAACGGCCTGCATGGCAGATTTCCAAGACGCAAACCACTGTTAAGCAAAAGAACATTAGGGCTCGTCTCAATTTTGCTAAGAAACATCTCAATGATTGCCAAGACTTTTGGGAAAATACCTTGTGGACTGATGAGACAAAAGTTGAACTTTTGGAAGGCAAATGTCCCGTTACATCTGGCGTAAAAGGAACACAGCATTTCAGAAAAGAACATCATACCAACAGTAAAATATGGTGGTGGTAGTGTGATGGTCTGGGGTTGTTTTGCTGCTTCAGGACCTGGAAGGCTTGCTGTGATAGATGGAACCATGAATTCTACTGTCTACCAAAAAATCCTGAAGGAGAATGTCCGCCATCTGTTCGTCAACTCAAGCTGAAGCGATCTTGGGTGCTGCAACAGGACAATGACCCAAAACACACCAGCAAATCCACCTCTGAATGGCTGAAGAAAAACAAAATGAAGACTTTGGAGTGGCCCAGTCAAAGTCCTGACCTGAATCCAATTGAGATGCTATGGCATGACCTTAAAAAGGCGGTTCATGCTAGAAAACCCTCAAATAAAGCTCAATTACAACAATTCTGCAAAGATGAGTGGGCCAAAATTCCTCCAGAGCTGTAAAAGACTCATTGCAAGTTATCGCAAACGCTTGATTGCAGTTATTGCTGCTAAGGGTGGCCCAACCAGTTATTAGGTTCAGGAGGCAATTACTTTTCACACAGGGCCATGTAGGTTTGGATTTTTTTCTCCCTAAATAATAAAAACAATCATTTAAAAACTGCATTTTGTGTTTACTTGTGTTATATTTGACTAATGGTTAAATGTGTTTGAAGATCAGAAACATTTTGTGTGACAAACATGCAAAAGAATAAGAAATCAGGAAGGGGGCAAATAGTTTTTCACACCACTGTATGTATATATATTTTCCGATCTACATACTCGAATAATGGATACTTTATTCGCCATCAACGATTGTTTTGGTAAAGCCATACTCAGTGTATTCATTAGATGAACGGTAAAAAAGTAAGTGCGAGGGGAGGATGACTCATTGAGGCATGCAGGCTGTAGTGCGTCAACTCTATCTGAATTGCGAATCACATTTGAAAAATATATCTTTTCAAGTTCTATTTAGTCCATATGTGTCAAACTCAAGGGCGGGCCACATCCAGCCCGGCGTGTAATTATATCCGGCCCGCAAGATCATTTTATATACTGTATTATTGTTATTAATGGCCCGGGTAGATGAAGCGCTGGTAACACAATAAACTACAGATCCCATAATGCAGCGATTCAGCTGCCTTGCCGAACACTTACCGCGTTAATCAAGTCTACCTTATGATGCTGCAAGTTATTGCGAAGCTAGAGTTATTGCGCACTGAGTTTGCACGGCGCTTTGGTGACTTTGAAGAACAAAAAAAGTCCGTCTACATGCGGCTCGAACCTTGTGCATGTTTGGTAGCACATATCTGTGTGAGAAGCTCTTCTCAGTGATAAAGACTAACAAAACAGCACACAGGAGTCGCCTCACTGATGAGCACCTGCAATCCATCCTGAGAATCTCCACAACACAGAACCTCACACCAAACAGAAACGAACTTGTGGCCAAAAAAAGATGCCAGGCGTCCAGCTCTAAAATGACATATGAGCAAAGACAACTGAATGATTTGATTTGTTATTGCACGTAAGAGCGGAGTCAACGTTTTAACAAACAGCGTATTGCACTGATCTGAAATAGCTGTGTGTGTATATATGTAGATATGTATGTATATGTATATATATGTTTATATATGTGTGTGTGTATGTATGTATATATATATGTGTATTTGTGTGTATATATGTGTGTGTATGTATGTATGTGTGTGTATATATGTAGATATATATGTATGTATATATGTGTATGTATAGATATGTGTATATATATATGTTTATGTGTGTGTAAAAATATATATATATATATATATATATATATATATATATATATATATATATATGACAACAACACTCATCACTCACAACAGTGACAAAACAATTACATTGACAATCAGGTTACGTTATTTTCAAAATGTTTCCTTTTCTTTTTCATTGCTTCTTTAACACACTACTTCTCCGCTGCGAAGCGGGGGTATTTTGCTAGTATATTTATACATTTTACTTACTCTTTTAAAATGGTTTACATTCATATATTGTGGGAGGTTAAGGCTGGTTTACATTATCATATTGTGGGGTTAAGTGACGGCTTATAAAAGGATTAAATATATCTTAACAGGATGCCACTGAAGGTTTTCAAAAACAAAATAAGTTTTGGTAACACAATATTTGTGAAATTCAGATTCACATTTTGTGGTCTTTGTTTTATTGTTTTTTCTTTTCAGAAGTGCAGGAGCAAAGTAATGTGAGAATCAAGGGTGTGTGCATAAAAAGAAAACAATTTTGCATTTATATAGAGCTTTTCCAGACACTCAGAGTGGTTTACATAGAGAGGGGAAACCATTTCAACCACCGCCAATGTGTAGCATCCACCTGTATGATGCAACGTTAATCATGTTGCACCAGTACACGCACCATATATTAGCTATTAGGTGGAGAAATAGTGAGAGAGATAGTTATCCAATAACGGATAGGAGATGATTAGGGGACATGAATGACCAAGCCATGATGGGCAGGTTAGTAAAGACATCAGAGTATAAACTGCACTTTACTAACATCACATCTATCCTACTTTGCCTTCACTGGCTCCCTGTGTCTTACAGCATCGAGTATAAAATTCTATTAATGACCTAAAAAGCATTAAATGGCCTTGCACCAGAATACATCAGTGATCTTCTCCATCACCATGCTCCTGTTCACCCACTAAGGTCCTCCAGTTCTGGCAATCTTGCTGTGCCCCACACTAACCTGCACTCTATGGGTGACAGGGCCTTCGGCTGTATAGTGTCCAGACTTTGGAATGACCTCACGAAATTAACACTAGAATTACCAGAGCCAACGAAAAAACTCGTAATCCTGGACCACCTTAAATCCCTACGCACCTCTCCATCAGAGTCTTTTGTCTTCTAAATGTGTCGATAAGCCCAAGCAGCCTGCTATACCATCCCCCCAACGCCTCAGAACAGGCAAGAAAAGAAGTTCTCCCAGTTCGTGCCTTGATTGATTATGGGAGTGAGCTACCCAGAATCGTAAGGGGAAATAATTTGATGTGTGTTTTCTGTCTACAACAATCTATGTAAACACATTGTTAAAACAGAATAACAAAATGTAGACATGAACTGTATAATGTGTGAAGGCTGATGGCCAAATATCAAATAAACACTTTCACAAAAGGTGCAAGTACAATAAGACAGTGTCTCTGGTGCTGTGGTTACAACTGCCACCTTACAATCCAGAGGTCGTGAGTTCGAAACCAGCTCCACCACAAATTTACCATTTTGAGTAGTGAGCTGCTCTTATTGTTAATATTATACAACAAAAACATACATTTGATTTGTGTCTGTAACAGCCGGTGTAAATTTATATTACTTGTAAAAGTTATAGTTTTTTTTTTTTCACTTTTATTCTCTCAGTCACAATCATGATACAATATCCACCCCCCGCCCCAGATCTGACGCGGTTACTTTTTATCTGAAACTGGGAATAACTGTACATGTGAGTGGTGTTTTAAGAAAATGAAACTGGAAATTCTCTGATCTGGAGGGATAAAAGCTGACACACAAATGCTGGTGAATCTGACTTCTTCATATCTCACCGTCACTTGAATTTGTTTTTTATTCAGTTTTATTCAGTGTTCCTGCTCACGCTGAATTAGTATGTGCCTTATGGTCCATGATGTCAAAGCCGCACTGACAAAAAAACAGAGACATAGGTATATATGATATTTGGAATAACTCATTTTATGACCTGTATAAATACATTTCGGGAAAACATTCTGGTACTGTTGCAACATTATTCATATTCATTTGCACGCCTTGTTGCACTTGTAATCAGTGACAGCTATTTTTTTTTTTTCGATCTTGCCAGTGTCCACTTTTGGGTGCATGGTGCTGTTTCTTTTGTACTCCAGGACATGCAAAGGAAAGAATAGTACAGAGAGGTCAGTCCCACGCTATATGCAATTATTAGATTCAAATGTTAACAGTACCCACACACCCAAGGACCATCCTTTTTACGTTTACGACATGTGTACCTGTTGCAATGCACACACTTCTCTCTGTGCTGTGGTTACTATTACATTGAAGGGGCGCCTTACACCGACTGAGTTTGCTTTCCTGGGGGAAGCGACTGTCTTGGAACAGAAGCTTGTCGATGTTGCATCCTCTTTTGCTTTATCCATTGCCTTTTCTTGTAAGTAGTGATGACGAAGTTCCTCTGCAAGGTTAGCCAAAAACACACTTCTTTTCTCAGTGGCCCCCATATATGCCTTGTACAGTACATGTGCGTTGATGTGTCTTGAAGTGAAATAGTGACTTAGTAGGAGATTCCACACTACAGAGGTAGAGATAGCAAAAAACAGTCCCACGAAAGATGGAAGTAGTAATAGTGGTGACTCAATTATAAGAGACTAGCAAAATACCCGCGCTACGCAGCAGAAAAGTAGTGTGTTAAAGAAGTTATGAAAAAGAAAAGGAAACATTTTAAAAATAACATAACCTGATTGTCAATGTAATTGTTTTGTGACTGTTATGAGTGTTGCTGTCATCAAGGATTTGATTATCATTATTTCTTGCAATCAGGTTCGTATTTGGGGGACGTGTTGTGTTCAAGTTACATTCCGTGTTTGTCAACCGTTGTAAAGATAACAGGTTTTATTTATTGAAGGGGTTCACTACCCAAATCGATAAAGGCAAGGAGGCATGTATTTTGAATGAAAAGGGAGAAGACAGCGAAGGAGCGGAAAAGTGAGAAGGAAAACTGTTTAAATAAAGAGCTGGGAAGGTGAATAGAAAGAAGCAGCCAGCGGTAAAGCAAGGAAGACTCCATAATAAGGACAGTTGGGTGCACGTAGAAGGTGTAACAATAAGGATTGTTAAGCCTTATGATAATGTTACCGCACGGAGGGTTTAGAGAGATGCACCGAGAGAAGCATAGAATAGGGAACCCCATGTGACTGTTCTGCTGTTCTACTTCGACAGTTCTGTGGCTCTGCATAGTTGTATGCACCTCTCTAAACTTGCATCACTGGTTCAGCAGACAATTTGGTAACATATAAGGAAACTTTTAATATCCCCGAAATTGCATGTGCCTGCTAACACTCTCAGATCTGTGACGTAGTCGTCTATATTTTCTCCCCCTGCCTGATTTCTTGAAAAAAATCTGTACCTCTCTACAGTTTCATTTATTTTCGGGTTGTAATGTTCATCAAATTTACATATCATCAAGCTCATGGTTAACTCATCAGGTCTTACATCACCTGTCAGCACCTGACACAATTCTCTGCCGCTCTCTCCAATAAGATAACGGAATAATCTGACCTTAGTGTTTTCCTCTGCCTCTGGCATTGCAAGTTCTGTGAATAACCTGAACTTGTCCTTCCATGTTCTCCATGACTTCGCCAGGTCTTTAGCACTGAGGCTTAATGTCAGCGGCGGTCTCAGACCCTCCATTTTCCTTTCGTGTGAGCGTCTCCGCGTCCTGAACTTTAACAACAAACTGGCGTGACATTCGACGCAGTTCCGTCACCCACACTGCCACCATGTTTCTCTTTCGAGATTATTTAAAGGCACAGACTCACACTTCCAGTTTATGTCTGTTTATTTCACAGTAGTTAAAGCCAAAACAAAGTCAGTTCACGTGAGCCACTCTGAGTACATGCATCGAAGCTTCTCAGCTGTGCTTGTGCTATCTAGTGCGATCTATCTCGCAAATATCGTATTCGTCTTAAGCATGACAAACGCCATCGGCAGCGTGTTTATGAAACTAAGTTAAAGTTAAGCTTTACACCCTGCTTTCCTATTCGTTTGCATAAGCACAGTCCTTCACCAGCAATTTTAACTCCGTTACAGCAATTTTAACTCTGCTACAAAGTGATCAAAAGTCTCGTTTATACCCTGCGTCTTCTCATTAAACTTGTGTTTAAGAACGTAATTTAAACTTAAGCTTTACACCTTGCTTTCCTATTGATATGTGTAAAAAAGGCTTGTTCAGCGTCAGAGGGTTGTTACATCACACACTGCATGCACGGGTTTACCTTTCCCAGTCCTGCAAAGTCAGTTCACGTGAGCCGCTCGGAGTACATGCATCGAAGGTTCTCAGCTGTGCTTGTGCTATGTCGTGCGATTTTGCGATGTCCACAGCTTTATTTAATGTTAGCTAAGACCCGGCACTTAAAAGTTTCTCCTGCACTTTCGCTGAGTTTGTGCCTGACCATCTCATCTTCGTTTGCATAAGCACAGTCCTTCACCCGCGAATATTTCGCGGCAGCATGTCTATTGGATAGCTGCTGACGGACGGCCTTATATGGGCAGGCACGATCGAGCTTCAGGCTATAGCCATATATATGGACGAAAGTAGGTTCCAGTTATGATCGTTACACATAAAATTTCGAAATGAAACCTGCCTAACTTTTGTAAGTAAGCTGTAAGGAGTGAGACTGCCAAATTTCAGCCTTCCACCTACACGGGAAGTTGGAGAATTGAGTGAGTGAGTGAGTGAGTGAGTGAATGAGTTAATGAATGAAGGAGTGAGTGAGTGAGTTAGTGAGTGAGTTAATGAGTGAATGAGTGAGTGAGTGAGTGAGTGAGGGCTTTGCCTTTTATTAGTATAGATTGAGATTCGGGTTTTTTCTAGTGACAGACAGTCTTATACATTATGCTGCCTTCCTATCAGACAGGTGTGAGAACTCACTGAACAGGTGGATAGACTCCTGGCTAAAGCAGTGGTAGATCTAGCTGCCATTTTTCACATTGGTGCCAATGACATTGGTAAGGGCAAGCTGTAAGTTCTGCATTTAAAATTTAAGGAGCTACTTGCCAAGTCAAAACTAGACCTGACAAAGTCATCTTTGAAGTTTTGCCCTGTATGATTTCAAATAAGACTGAGAAGATTAATTTTGGTATACAGTAGGATTAATGGGCAGCTTGCTTTAATGTTAGTAGTATCAAAAAACAATTGAGCTGAAGTTATATGAAGAGTTGCATAATTATGACATTACAGCAATAACAGAATAAAGAATAAAGCAAATGAATTGAAGTTATATGAAAATTTACATACTTATGAAATCATAGCAATAACAAAATCTTGGCTACATTTCAGGAATGGGAATAGATGGTTAGATATGTAAGAAAGACGGGTAAAACAAACAGGTATGGAAATAAGTTTTTTATGTAAATGTTTGGATTAGAAAGCATTAGGCACAGAAATCTAATACTGGGAAGATGCTAGCTCTATCCAGAATGAAACAAATTAGTTGAAATACCTCTACAATCCAGATAAAAAATGCTAATATGCATCTTTTAAAGAGTATTAAAATGCACACTTAGAAGGGGATATTATAGTAAGGAGAGGCTTTAATTACCCAAATATTAACAGGGATAACACTGCAAATAATGGATCAAAACAACATGATTTCACAGGTATTATTAGTGATTTGTTTTTAATAACTCAATAAATGAAAATCACCAACAGATTTGTTAGCTGCACAACCATGATGTGAATTTCCTATTCCACCAAATCCCAAAGGTGCTCTACTGGATTGAGATCTTGTGACTGTGGAGGCAATTTGAGTACACTGAACTCACTGTCATGTTCAAGAAACCAGTTTGAGATGATTTCAGCTTTGTGATATGCTGCGCTATACCGTTAAAAGTAGCAATCAGAATATGGGTACACTGCAGGCATAAAGGGATGGACATGGTCAACAACAATACTGAGGTAGGCTGTGGCATTTAAACAATGCTCAATTGGTACTAAGGGGCCCAAAGTGTTCCAAGAAATCACCCCCACACCATTATAACACTACTACCACCAGCCTGAACCGCTGAAACAAGGCAGGATGAAGCCATGCTTTCATGTTGTTGACGACAAATTTTGACCCTACTATCCGAACGTTGCAATAGAAATTCAAACTCATAATTCCAGACAGTGTTTTCCCAATCTTCTATTGTCCAATCTTCTTGAGACTGTGTGAACTGTAGCCTTAGCTGCCTATTGTCAACTGACAGGAGTGGTACCAAGTGTTGTCTCCTGGTGCTATGGCAGAGAAGCTTTTTGCATAACTCGGTTGTAACGAGTGGTTATTTGAGTTACTGTTGCCTTTCTATCACCTCAAACCAGCCTCGCCATTCTCCTCTGACATCAACATGGCATTTTTGCCTAGAGAACTGCTGCTCTTATTTTGTTATACCCTATCTTTATTTGAAAATGGCATCAGATCTTGTGCACAAGTGACTGGGACTGGAAAAACTGTGGATGTGGATGTTGGTGGTGTGCGTGAAAGAGAATGTCAATTTGTTTTTATTCAGTTTTATTCTTGAGTGCTCTTGCTCACGCTGAATTCGTATGCACCTTCTGATCGATGATGTCATAGCCACGCTGACATAAGAGAGAGACTTATATATATATAATATTTGGAATAATTCATTTTATGACCTGTATTGTACATTTCGGAAAATGTTGTTGCACTAATGCAACATTATATTCATTTTCATACCTTCATGCGGTTGTAGTTAGTGACCGCGTTTGGTTTTTGTTCTGATCTTGGCCAGTGTCCACATGTTACTGCATGTTGGTATTTCTTTTGAAATCCAGGAGATGCAGAGGACAGAATAGTATACAGAGTTCAGTTCCACGCTATATACAATCATCAGATTCAAATGTTACCAGTTCCCACACACACCCAAGGACTGTCTTTATGACATGTGTATAAGGTGTGAAGTCCAAATATCAAACACTTTCACAAAAAGTACAAGTATAACAAAACAAGTGCACTTGTATTCAAGAATATAACCAAAGAAAAAAGAAAGTAGGTTATGGTAGGCGCTTGATGCGACAACTTGCGTGGTGCAATGCTAAGACCTGCTAACTCCCAATCAAGAGCTTCTAGGTTCGATGCTGGCAGCTTCTCAAGTTAACTGTTTTGAGTAGAGAGCAGCTATAATTGTTAATATTATACAATAAAAACATACATTTGATTTATGTCTTTAACAACCTCTGTAAATTTATAGTGCTTGTCAAAGTTAGGGTTTATTATTCAGTTTTATTCTCAGTCGCGTTCACGCTCGCCCTGATCTGACACCAATGTATTTAAATAAAGACATGCTATAACAGAGATAAACTCAGATTGGAGAAAACAGAAGCCCTCCCTGCAAGAAACGTCCACTCACATATAAGAACAGGCACCAGGCATAAAGGCGAAAGTCCGGCGTCATCCTGCCAATCACCTGTCATTCAAAGAAAAAGCACGGCTTACGGAGCTCGCCTATGCTACACCGTCCAGATCTAAACACTAGCATGATGTATATGCCCAAAAAGTCTAACTGCATTCTTGTACCACTGCTCGCATACTAAAGTGTGATCATGCCCTTGACAATCAAACAGAGGAAGCTCTGCAGTATAACATTTGATTTGGCTTTTATATAAGTAACATATAACATAGCATGTCTATGTGAAAGCAGCAATTTTCAAATGTGAGGTGGAGGTTATGTGAACGCGGCAGAGAGAATAAAAAAAAAAACAAAGCTAACCTTTACAAGTATCATAAATTACACTGGCTATTACAGACTGGAATCAAATGTATGTTTTTATCCTAAAATAGTAAGAATACGTGCAGCTCACTTCTCAAAACTGACTCGTCTGAGATTGAACCTATGAAGTTTAGATTACCAGTCAACAGCTGATACCAATGCGACACCGAAGCGATCAAAGCAAAAGCGTGTCAATGTCGCACCCTAACGTATGTTTTTTTTCTGCAGTTATATTTTTGAATAAAAGAGCACTTGTTCTGTTATATTTGTACCTTTTGTGAAAGTGTTTCTTTAATATTTGGACTTCAGGCTTCACACATTGTAAACTTCAAGTCTACATTTTGTCAATTATTACTAAAACATGAAAAACATTTCTTTTTTAACAATGTGTTTAAATAGATCGTTGTAGACATGGAACACACATGAAATGCATTTGTTCCAAATAACATATAGTATTTTTAAAAGTTGTCATTTTGCTTGACTTCTCACTCTATACAACTCTAAGCAACTGACATGCAGGTAAACAGACTTGAGATGAGAAAACTGTGCGGGGTGGGGGGATGTGATAGCAGGCTGCTTGCTGTTTGCTGTTTATCAACACATTTAACATTTATATGTTACTTACATCTTGCCTGAAGAAGGGGCCTGAGTTGCCTCAAAAGCTTGCATATCTGAGGTGAACTCAGATTGAAGAGAGAACAGAAGACATCCCCGCAAGAAGCATCCACTCACATACAGTATAAGAAAAATGCAGGTGCACCAGACGTAAAGGTGAATGATGGCACTGTTTGAATACAAGACTAAGTCCAGCATCATCCTGCCAATCACCTGTCCTTCAAAGAAACAGTATGGCTTACAGAGCTCACCAACGTATCGTGCAAACTCATGTTTGTGATTATGTTTTGTGACGGTCTTTACATAAGAAGCATTTATATGTTATTTACAGTGGGATGCAAAAGTTTGGGCAACCTTGTTAATAGTCATTATTTTCCTGTATAAATTGTTGGCTGTTACAATAAGAAATGTCAGTTAAATATATCATATAGGAGACACACACAGTGATATTTGAGAAGTGAAATAAAAAGTTTATTGGATTTACAGAAAGTGTGCAATAATTGTTCAAACAAAATCAGGCAAGTGCATAAATTTGGGCACCACAAAAAAGAAATGAAATCAATATTTAGTAGATCCGCCTTTTGCAGAAATTACAGCCTCTAAACGCTTCCTGTAGGTTCCATTTTGGACCATTCCTCTTTACAAAACATCTCTAGTTCATTCAGGTTTGATGGCTTCCGAGCATGGACAGCTCTCTTTAACTCACACCACAGATTTTCAATTATATTCAGGTCTGGGGACTGAGATGGCCATTCCAGAACATTGTACTTGTTCCTCTGCATGAACGCCTTAGTGGATTTTGAGCAGTGTTTCGGGTCGTTGTCTTGTTGAAAGATCCAGCCCCGGTGCAGCTTCAGCTTTGTCACTGATTCCTGGACATTGGTCTCCAGAATCTGCTGATACTGAGTGGAATCCATGCGTCCCTCAACTTTGACAAGATTCCCAGTCCCTGCACTGGCCACACAGCCCCACAGCATGATGGAACCACCACCATATTTTACTGTAGGTAGCAGGTGTTTTTCTTGGAATGCTGTGTTCTTTTTCCTCCATGCATAACGCCCCTTGTTATGCCCAAATAACTCAATTTTAGTTTCATCAGTCCACAGCACCTTATTCCAAAATGAAGCTGGCTTGTCCAAATGTGCTTGAGCATACCTCAAGCGGCTCTGTTTGTGCTGTGGGCGGAGAAAAGGCTTCCTCTGCATTACACAAGCATCTCCTTGTGTAAAGTGCACCGAATGGTTGAACGATGCACAGTGACTCCATCTGCTGCAAGATGATGTTGTAGGTCTTTGGTGCTGGTCTTTGGGTTGACTCTGACTGTTCTCACCATTCGTCGCTTCTGTCTATCCGAAATCTTTCTTGGTCTGCCACTTCGAGCCTTAACTTGAACTGAGCCTGTGGTCTTCCATTTCCTCAATATGTTCCTAACTGTGGAAGCAGACAGCTTAAATCTCTGGGACAGCTTTCTGTATCCTTCCCCTAAACCATGATGGTGAACAATCTTTGTCTTCAGGTCATTTGATAGTTGTTTTGTGACCCCCATGTTGCTACTCTTCAGAGAAAATTAAAGGAGGAGGGAAACTTACAATTGACCCCCTTAAATACTCTTTCTCATTATAGGATTCACCTGTGTATGTAGGTCAGGGGTCACTGAGCTTACCAAGCCAATTTGAGTTCCAATAATTAGTTCTAAAAGTTTTGGAATCAATAAAATGACAATGGTGCCCAAATTTATGCACCTGCCTGATTTTGTTTGAACAATTATTGCACACTTTCTGTAAATCCAATAAACTTCATTTCACTTCTCAAATATCACTGTGTGTGTCTCCTATATGATATATTTAACTGACATTTTTTATCGTAACAACCAACGATTTATACAGGAAAATAATGACTTTTAACAAGGTTGCCCAAACTTTTGCATCCCACTGTATATAAAAGCCAGACTGAAAGTTACTTATCTTGATTTATTTACTTATATTCCTACAGCATAAAGTCACAAGTATACTGCAGAGCTTCTTCTGTTTGATCATCAAGAGTATGCTCACAAATTACACGTGTAATGCTACGAAAAATACCTGCTGACACTTTAGTACGTGAGCAATAGTATGAGAATGCAGTTAGACTTTTTTGGGCACATACATCATGCTAGTGTTTAGATCTGGACGCCGTGCTGTTTCTTTGAAGGACAGGTGCGATTGGCAGGATGATGCCGGACCTTCGCCTTTACACCTGGTGCAGCTGCATTGTTCTTATATGTGAGTGGACGTTTCTTGTGGAGAGGGCTTCTGTTTTCTCCGATCTGAGTTCACCTCTGTTATAGCACATCTTTATTTGAAAACAGCAGTGTAAGATCAGGGCGAGAGTGAACGTGACTGAGAAAATAAAACTGAATTAAAAAAACGCTAACTTTGACAAGCACTATAAATTTACAGCGGTTGTTACAGACGTAAATCAAATGTATGTTTTTAATGTATAATATTAACAATAATAGCAGCTCTCTACTCAAAATGGTTAACTTGAGAAGCTGATGATTGTATATAGCACAGAACTGAACTCTATATTATTCTGTCCTCTGCATCTCCTGGAGTTCAAAAGAAATAGCAACATGCAGTAACATGTGGGCACTGGCCAAGATCGGAACAAAAAACCAAATGCGGTCACTAACTACAACCGCATGATGGTATGCAAATGAATATAATGTTGCATTAGTGCAACAACGTTTTCCGAAATGTACAGGCCATAAAATGAATTATTCCAAATGTCATATATACCTAAATCTCACTTTTTTGTCAGTGTGGCTTTGACATCATGGATCAGAAGATGCATACTAATTCAGCGTGAGCAGGAGCACTCAAGAATAAAACTGAATGAAAACAAATTGACATCCACAGTCATTCTCAGTCACACACACCACTCACATCCACGTCCACAGTTTTCCCAGTCTCAGTCTTGTTCGTGCACGCCGCAACGCCGTTTTCAAATAAAGAGGGGTATAACTAAATACGTTTGTTTGTTATACCACGTCTTTACCTGAAAACGGCGTCACATCCAGAGGGTGTGTGGGAGCTTGAACGTGAGTGAGAGAATAATACTGGAAAAAAAAAAAAAAAAACACTAACTTTAAATTTACAGAGGCAAATCAAATGTATGCTTTTATTGTATTATATTAACAATAAGAGCAGCTCACTACTGAAAATGGTAAACTTGGGAAGCAGCTGATATCGAAACCAAGACCTCTTGATTGGAAGGCAGCAGTTCTTAGCATTGCACCACGCAAGGTGTCGTATCAACTGCCTACCATAACCTGCTTTCTTTTTTCTTCGGTTAAATTCTTGAATAAAAGAGCACTTGTTTTGTTATACGTATACCTTTTGTGAAAGTGTTTATTTCATATTTGTATTTCAGGCTTCACACATTATACATTTCATGTTTACACTTTTCCAATTATTACTAAAACATGAAAAACGTTTCTGTGTTAAGTACGTTTTACATAGATTGTTGTTGACACGGAACATGCATTAAATGTATATATTCCAAATGATGATGTATTTTTTTACCCTATAAAGCTCCAACACTTCACTCAAAGATAAACACTGAGCACTGAGAAACTTCTTTGCAAAATGAACTGCAGCGGTGGGCGGTGGGATGGGATACCAGGCTGCTTGTTGTTAATCAACACATTTACAGGACAAAAGACTCTGACGGACAGGTGAGAATGGATGAAAGGTGGGCAGGATTTTTGAGCTTTCTTGTTGGCTCTGGTAATTCTAGTGTTAAATCTGTGCTAAAACCACACTATACTATTATACTTTGCTTTTTTAGTCTATCAGTGGTTTAGACACATACAATACATAAAGTTTTATATAACTCTAAACATACTTTTGCTTCTTGTTCATTGAATGTGTTCGTACTGAACATCTGGGCTACAGCTTCAAAGGCTGCTGTCAAAGGCATCATAAACTGCTCAAACTGATCTTCATCTTCTCCTGTAACAAAAAATAAATAAAAAGGTAAAGTACTTTAAGAAAAATTTTCTAGTTTTACTCTAGATTTTGGTTAAAGGTTTACATGCATGTCTCTTTTCAACTGCTTGACGGAACAACTTGTGTTTTCTTCGCACATAGATTCTCACGGTGACCATTTTAAAATTGTGTTGGCTTTGTATGTTCACACTTTTGTTGAATCTCTGGCAGACAAGATACTACAAAAACATTTACATACAATTTTTTCAACTGGAGCACAGATTGGGTAAATTACTTCATAAGGCTCAACTAGTAAGTGAGAAGCGTGATTAAATCAGTAACCTTGTGATGGTTTTAAGTTGAAACCACCACTTGCCAGTAACTTCTTGGATTGAATTTACACTTGGCTTTACACAACAGTTAAGGGATGGGGCATTCTGTAAGATAAACAAATAATATTACAGCTGTTTATTTTCTCCAAACACTTCAAATAGCTAGCCCTAAAAACAAACTTCCAAGAAATTATGAAGCTGAGTGTAGACCTAATAAGTCATAGTTCTAGACAGTTATATTCAACCACATCTATCTATCACAAGGCTTTTGTGAAGCATTGCTTATTTCACAATTTATATTATTTCATACAAAAATACATATGGTAAAATTATGAAAAAAATTCCATTACATTTTGTGTAAACGGCGCATTAAATTTTTTGGATACTTAACTTTAGCTTCCATAACACATCCTTAGAACCAGAAGCTTATTGAAAAACTGCTGGGACAGCCCTCAGATGTGAAATGGGCAAATAATACATGTCAATAATATGGAATGCTTGTATGTAAAAGTATGGGAAATAATTAAGGTTTCACTGAAGCATTTAAAGAAAAAGATGAAAAACAACATGAATGTCAATTTAAAGAAAAAAAATGTTACCTAAATCTACCATAAGAAGGCGTCCAAGTGCTGTGTAAAACGTTGTCCGACATCTCATGTCGCTAAGATTTGACTGGTTATTAATACCCAGAAATGAAAAATGCTCACTCTGCCAAGAAACAGGGAAAGATATGTTATGTTTTGAAAGTCACTTTCTTTTTACCATTTAATGAAGATTTCAAAATAAGATATTCCTTTTAATTGAATGGATGTAACATAACTTGCCTTTTTAGCAAAGATAACTAAATGTAAAAACATCAATTAACTCTGGATTCCAGTTTTTCTCAGGAACACTACACCAAGCATTCACACTTAATTATACAATGCCAATACAGATTTGCCTAACACAGACATCCTTGAGATGGGGTGGAATGGAACTTGTGTATCACATATTTTAAATAGATAGATGCACCTAGTTTATTTCATTAATGAAAAAAAATTATAAAAAATACATCTGAAACATTAAAATGTCAATATGTTGCGAAAACCAAAATTAAATAGTTACTTACAGTGTGGTTATTGAGCATGAACTGGACTGCACTGAGTTTCACCAGCTTTCTAACACTGCTATATGTGCAGAAAGTTAAGGTAACAGTTTAAAATTAGTATTAAAAAAATTAGAAAAACGGAACAGCCAGGACAAATAAAATGATTCAATTAATCAGAATTACATAAATGCCTTACTTAATAAATTCACAATTAAACCAGTTACCGTGAGTTTAGTTGAAAAGATTAACTCAAAATTGTTTAATTTGCCTACCATGGCACAGCATCCAGCTAAATGCAAAAAAAAAAAAAAAGATGTAACCCAATCTGGAAATTACATTTTTTTCTTAATATACAGTGCCTCAAAAGAGTACTCCTTTCCTAAGGAAATGTTCATATTTTACTGTCTATGATTTTGAATATGAAATAGATCAAACTAGGATGCAATTCCTCAGTGATCTACAAGCTGTATACCATTTACTAGATCAAATGGAAGATGTCAATAACTATTAATAGTTTACATTAAATGTAAAAATGAAATTGTTACATTAAAAAGTATTTAATTGTTTTGTAATTTCAAACCAATAGTTGCCCCGACACAGTATATATAAAACAAAATGTTATTTGTGAATGAATGCTAGTTGTGGAGGAATTTACTAGACAATTAAAAACTACATTGTAAAGATAAAAAACAAAACAAAAATTTATTTTGTAAAGCATTAAAATTCAAGGCTATAAGATTTCTAAATATGTAAAAAAAAAAATAAAAAATAGCATTTCATACAAAACTCCATGAAGATTGAACTGAACAGAAAAGGGTGACTAGTTTTAAAAAAACAAATAAATAAATAAAATAAAATACATTCCATCCCTTTCAAAAATAATTAAGCTCTTTAGTAGTTAACTGATATTGTTATCACGATCTAGTATACAGTAAGTATCATATATTTTAATACTGTATGGAGAAATCATGCAAAGAGAAAATGTTTAATTCAGATATTTTTAAATATTTTAAAAGTACCATTAAAATTATCTGAAGCACGATAAATTAAAAAGCAAATGGTTTTATACAGAATTAGAATACACTATGGGCAAAAACTAGTTGCCTTTACTCTTTTCAACAAATTTACTATTTAGAGCATCAAGATAAAAAAAAATATTATTATTAAAGGATATCCAATGGAGAGATCATTAAGAAGCTGTAATGTCTTTGATGTGATTGGTTCACACCTTCCCCAGTACTTTAAATTGGTAATTCTTAAAGAGCATAAAAAAGACAAAAAACTTTTTAGTCATTCATTTATGTCAAAACATTAATCAAGTTTCTAACAAAAATACATATTTAAATCAGTGACAAGTTTGGCTGCTTTAATGTGTTCCTTACTCATTGCATCATAGGTTTTGGTGGATCTTTACTCTGAACTGCTAAAGTAATTACATTTTATTGATGCTTTGTTAAATTAAATCTGCGGATAAATGCAAAGGCTAATAGAGAAAGCTCGGGTAACAGTTATGCTTCAGGATGCTCCTAGCCATTCAGCATGGAACATTTTGGAATATTACACAGCTGACAAAGACCTTTCACAATCAGGTAAACTGCTATCACTGAAAGGAGCACTTGTCTTTTCACTACATTATTATACTCTATAGCATTGATAGTTGCTCTACTTGCATTATAAAAATTACAATATCTGCCAACAAAAAATCCAACATCACTACACCTTAACCACCAGCCAGTACTGTGGATAGTAGGCAGTCTGGTTCCATATACATACAGTATGGTGTTCTCATTATGTCCTGAAAAATTCTTTTGGCTAACAGGAGCAGGTCTTAACAGATTTTTCTTTTCTGTCATACTGTACCTCAAGGTATGCAAACAGTTGTGATATTCTTATAAGACTCATTAGGGACTACTGATGTAGTCAGTATTTAACTAATTAAACCATTTTTTCCTACTTAAGTAAGGCAAGCACTGCTAACACATTCTGGTAAAATTTAATTGTAGTTCTGTTACTGTACGTGGCAAATGGATATCATTCAATAAAATAACACCAGGATAGCACACGAAAGGTTAAGGGTAAAAGCCAAGCAAGTATATAAAACCTTGGGGCAGATGGGACAGCTCACCCTACAGTATGAGCGCAACTCTACACATACAGTAAGTAGATGAATCAAAGACAATACTTGGGTGGATGGCTATGCATAAGTAGTCGGTGTCATCCAAATAACATATGCAGGGCACAAAAGCAAGACATAAAGTGGCACATTTGAAGTACTCATACAAAATTGCTACTAGAAGCTAGACAGCAGGTCAGTTAGTACGAGCATGGGGCCTTGGAACCTGGGAAACCTTTACAGTGGCAGAGTGAGACCAAGCAGTCCTTGTTTAAAAGGCAAATATATACTGTGATCTATAAGGAGTAGCACAGGGCCTTAAGTGAGAAGAACTAGTGCCATGTTTTCCATTTTAAGGGTATGGTCAAAAGGACATGAATAAGTCGAGTCATTAACATCCAGATCATTAAGAGGCGGCACAGAGTTCTTGACAATGCTGTCCTTTTAACTAATGCAGACTAGAAGGCGCAACAGAGACTTGACCTTTTAAAGGCCATAAGGTGCTAAGAGGTGCAATAGATGTTTTATGACCTACAAACAAATATGAACCTGAGGATAAATCCCTGGTCTAAAAAGGAACAGAAAGTTATATGAATTTTCATCACAACTAGGGAGAAAAAAATATTACATACATTTTGCCAATGAACACGCTCAGCACCATTGTTTCATCATTTAGTCCTAAAACTTCAGACAAACGTCGATACAGCTGCCGAGTAGAAATACAACAATTAAAACATCAAAGTAATAACAAATTTAAAAAAGTCTATTAAATGGATAGGGTCTGCAGCATTTGACCCTAAAGTGCTATGTCTAGGTCTAAATATTCCACAAATGTTTATAATGGCTTTTTAGCTGCAATAATATGATTAAAGCAAATATATTATTCAATTTGAAAATACAATGACATGCAAAAGTATTCAATCCCTTTGAAAGTCCTCAATTTTCAGTATGGCAAAATATTTGTACACATATTTTCCATGTATTTTAATGTGAACTCTGATGCAATAACAATATATTTCCAAAGTCAAAATAAACAATTCTCTGTAGATATTTAACTGATTTACACAAATGACAAATTAATCACAAATGTCACAAAGGTGACAGCTATTTGACCATAACTAAACATAATTAGGTACTACTTGTGGGCCCTTTATATCATACTGGATATAAAAAGCACCCTTTCTATGGGCCATAGTCTTTGTTGGACAATCACTTCAAAAATGGAGACAAAAGGAACATTTTGCTGATATGAGAAACAAAGTCATTGAAATACACAGGGCAGAAACTTGCTACAAAAAAATACCGAACAATTTGAAATGTCCCATTAAGTACTGTTGGATCAATCCTTAGAAGGTGGAAGGTTCATCACAGTACCCAGACTTCCTACAACAGGCTGTCCCTCAAAACTGAACATCAGTGCAAGATGTTGACTGGTGAGAGAGGCTACTAAAAATCCAACCATCATTCTCAGAAGTCTGCAGTGCCCTCTGGCTAAAACTGGAGTGAAGGTTTATTGGGTCCACACTTTCAATAACTCTTCATAAAACAGGCCTCTACAGAAGGGTAGCAAGAAAGAAACCATTTCTTACGATGGCCCACATAAAAGCACATATAACATTTGCTGCAAAGCGAGAAAAAGACAGAGTTAAGATGTGAGAGGAGTTTTTATGGTCAAATGAGACAAGAATACTTTACAATAACTTTTTGGCTAGACTTCAAAGATGTATGGGTGATGTAAAACTAAAACTGCCTAAGCCTCCCTCAAGAAATAACATCCTAAAGTGAAATATAGTGGTAGCAGCATTGTCCTATGGGGATGCTTTTCATGGGCTGAAACTGGGAAGAGTTGAAGGGACATCGAATGGACACAAATATTGCCTGATACTGAAGAACTTGTTCCACTTTGCTATGTACCTACAACTTGGCAGAAGATTAATCTTCCAACATGACAAAGACCCTAAGCATAAGGCCAGAGCGACACTAGAACAGCCCAAAAACAGAAAGATGAATGTTTTGGAATGGCCAAGCCAAAGCCATAATTTAAACCCTATTGAGAATCTGTGGCACTATTTGAAAACTACTGTCTACAGGCACCATCCCACCAACCTAGAGGATCTGTATAAATTCTGGCAGGAATAATGGGGAAGAATAACTGCAGAAAAATGTACAAAACTGGTACATACTTAACCCCAAAAGAATTAAGGTAGCAAAAGGGGTCTCAACAAAATAACAAGGTGTAGGGCTTGAATGCCTAAGCAAACACTAACTTTTAAGTTTTTATTCTTCAGTTAAATATCTTCAGAAAATGGTTTATTTTGACTTTGGAAATATATTGTTATAGCATAAGAGTTCACATTAAAAATACTGAATGGATAATGTTGTGTGCAAATCTTTTGTTATGCAGAAAATTATGAGGACTTTCAAGGAGACTGAATACTTTGCATGCCACTGCATGTTTCAGACAAACAATATTACTAATAAAGCCAGTGTTAAAACATTATTTTATTTGTTTCCAGGAGATGATGGAATACTAATTCATTCAGCAATTTTCTCATACTGCTCAATACAGTCACAGGTTTGCCAGAGGTAACAGCACTGAGAAAAAGTATTTCATACTCAATTTTAGGCACTTAATAGGCTTAAGACCTCAAAAGACAAAATAGGAATAAAATAGGTTTCTGAAGAAGAGACTAAAACATGCAACATATCTGTAGTGTACTTCATATGGGGGAAAGTGAAGAATTACCTTTGAGGACTTTTGAACCTGGTCACCAATATATATTTTACGAAACTGCTCAAAAAAGCTCAGCATGGCCAGTTCTAGTTTTTCATTCCCAGCCTGAGCGAGGCGAGAGTCTGTCAGATTCATCAACTGAAGAACCCTGAATAGCAAAAGAACTTCAGTATTAATATTTAAATAAATAAAGAAATAAATAAAAATAATAAAAAAATAATAATAATCACCACCCTGGACTTTTTTCTGACATAATTAAAATCCTTACCTACAGACTAGCTCTCCATCCATGGCATCTTGTTCATCCGTGCTTGCAAATGACACTCTCCCACCAATTACAGCACCAATTATGTATACAAGCCATGTTAATCTCCCTGTTTAAATTTCAAGACATTAAACAAAGATTATTCAATTTAGAGTGCCTATTACATTCGCAATACTTATATAAATATGACAACACGCTAACAATAACAAGATAAATAAAGGCAAATATTTTTAAATGTACCTTTGATAATAACAAATATTTTACAGAGTAATTTTAAAAGTATATAGTTATCATAATCCAGATCTCAGAAAACAAAAATGATAGTTTTTCAGAAGATTACCTGAAGTAACTACCATGCTCACCAAGACTACTTTAATCTGCATGCAGGTTTTTACAAAATAAAAATAGGGGCTACACTTTATATTATTCTTTGTGATGTAAACACTCTTATAATTGACTCATACATCTTCACAAATTACAGTATAGTTTACAGTTATAATACTGTTATAGCAGTATACCAGCTATAACATAAGTGTAATATATTGTATATATACATTGCAAAAAGTGAGGCAATATAATTAGATACAATATATGACCAAAAGACAAATGACCACCACACTTGTATGAGATTATTGGACATGCCATTCCAAACCCCTGGGCATTAAATGGAATTCCATCCCCACAACACCCTTTGTGGCTATAACAGCTTCTATACTTCTGAGAAGGCTTTCCACAAGAATGTGTCTGTTGGAAATTGTACCCATTTAGCCAAATGAGTATTTGTGAGGTCAGGCACTGATATTGAATGAGAAGATCAAACTCGGAAGTGGCATTCCAGTTCATCTCACAGGTGTTCAACAGGGCTTAGTGGAGGCCACTCAAGTTCCTCCACACAAAACTCGACAAACCATGATTTTATGGACCTGTCTTTATGTACAGTATCACAGTCATGCTGGAACAGAAAAGGGTCTTCCTCAAACTGTTACCACTAAGTTGGAAGCACACAATTGCTTAAAATGTCTTTACATGCTGAAGCATTTGCAGTATCCTTCACTGGAATCAAGGGACCTAGCAAAAACCCTGAAAAACATCTGCAGACCATTATCCCTCTTCTACCAAACTTTACAGAAGGCACTAAGCAATCCAGAAGGCAGCAGTCTCTTGACATCCGTCAATCTCAGATTTATCCAATGGACTGCCACATAATGAAGCGTAATTAACCATTCCAGAGAACATGTTTTCACTACTTCACAGTGTACTAGTGGGGTACATTTCAACACTACAGCCAATCCCTGACATTGCACACAGTGATCTTGGGCTTGTGTACAGCCAGTCTGCCATGGAAACCCATTCCATGAAGCTTGTAACACAAAGTTCTTGTTGCTTCCACAGGCAACTTGGAAGTCTGTTGTGAGTTAAAAAAAAAAAGTGAAGGTGATTTTTATGTGCTATGAGTTGTGGAAAGCGTACCCACAGACACAGACAGACCAACACCAGGATGTCCAAAACACACTTCTTTATTTTCTTTTTCACTGCACCACAATGCCTTCAATGACCAACCCTCTCCTTTCTTTTCTTCCTCTCTTTCTCTTTCTTGACCTCCTTTCTCCTCCTCACAAGCTTTGTCTCCTTCCTCCCAACTCTGGCTCGTCTACTGGAAGGAGGCGGCCCCTTTTATTATGACCCAGATGAGCCCCAGGTACTCTCCCTGAAGTCAAGCAAAATGACTCCTTTTATTGGCTAACTAAAAGATTACAATATGCAAGATTTCGAGGCAACTCAGGCCCATTCTTCAGGGTTCAGAAATTTTAGGTTCAGACAGAAGGCAGCATGTCTGCTGAAGGGCTGCAGAGCATTACATGGATGAATGCCTGCAGGTAACACTGAATCATAGCTGAATTTTTACAAAGAGAGTTGGTGACTTGATCAAAATTAATGGTCCGTCACTGCTAGAACGATGGATAAATTCTTATCCATCCTGGAAATCCATCATGGAGGCATCTGATCAGTTCCAGATTCATTCTGCAACATGGAAATTACCATAAACACATGTCTAAAATCTTAAAAAAAATATCGGAAGCAAAAAGAGGAACAGGGAATCCTGCAGCAAATATTACTGTTCCCATATTGCCCTGATCTCATCATCATCAATCCCTGTCTATAACAACTTTCAGAGACAAAAGCAAGAAAAACACCAAAGTCTGAAGCAGTGAATACACAAACTATAAAGAATTATTTTCTCTTACACCCAGACAGAATGAGAATGATGCTCTTGGAAAGGGTCTTGTGGCCATCAAAGAATGTTAATTTACAAATTAAACCTGATTTAAATACTGGAAGGAGAAGAGTCTTCTTCCAGAGAACCAGTAGAACTGTCTGGTAGTCACTCATAGCATACATACACCTGAACCGGATGGTTCTGTATTTTCAGCTTCCTCCAATAATGACAAATCTTTGTCAAATGAAAACGTACAAAAGACGACAGAGCCTCAGTTACAAAAGGTAGACACAAGTTTAGAATGTATATTTAAACAAGCATGACACATAGAATATGAGTATTAAAAGGAGTGAGAAGCACACAATCTAAAAACTCCACATTTCATAAAATAAAAAACGTTTCATGTACCATGTGATATCACACTGCACATTATATAGAGCAGTTAGTTGTCCCACAGTTTCAAAGGGAACATGTCTTATGTTTTACTCACTAAAATATGTTACAAGGCCATCTGGGTGATAGGAATAAAAGGGAGCATATTTTAAAACATTTCTATTGAGTTAAATCTCACTAAAAATCTAGAACAATTTCGTAAATCTTGTCCCAATTGTTGAATACTGTCCACATATCGACCCGCACATGCACTATTAATAAATGTTCCAGTTATGATGTTCCTTTTAAGAGTGGAAATGGGCATTAGTGGCCACTACCAAAAGTAAAAATGGATATCTTTATATTTTAGCGTTGGTAGATTACAAAACCAGATATCAGAAAGTGGCAGCATTATGAAAGGCAAATTCATTTGAAGCCATTAACTGAGGTTTTCACTCACATGGGTAAACCTTGTAACATTTTAACAGATCAGGATACATGCTTTATTTGAAGAGGTACGAAAGAATTGAAAAATACTTTTGCTTTTAGTAAGTTAAGTACTACCATTTACCATCCACAAACAAATGGGGTAACTTAAAGATCTAGTAATACTGCTATTGTGGGCTGCATCAGGAGTGGGCAGGAGGAGGAGTACAGAAAGTTAATCAAAGACTTTGTTAAATGGTGCGACTCAAACCACTTACACCTTAACACCAGCAAGACCAAGGAGCTGGTGGTGGATTTTAGGAGGCCCAGGCCCCTCATGGACCCTGTGATCATCAGAGGTGACTGTGTGCAGAGGGTGCATACCTATAAATATCTGGGAGTGCAGCTGGATGACAAATTGGACTGGACTGCCAATACTGATGCTCTATGTAAGAAAGCTCAGAGCAGAATATACTTTCTGAGAAGGTTGGCATCCTTCAACATCTGCAGTAAGATGCTGCAGATGTTCTACCAGACGGTTGTGGCGAGTGCCCTCTTTTACGCGGTGGTGTGCTGGGGTGGCAGCATAACGATGAAAGACGCCTCACGCCTGGACAAACTTGTTAAGAAGGCAGGCTCCATTGTAGGATTAAAGTTGGACACTTTAACATCTGTGGCAGAGCGACGGGCACTAAGCAAACTCCTGTCAATCATGAAGAATCCACTGAATCCACTTAACAGTGTCATCTCCAGACAGAGGAGTAGCTTCAGTGACAGACTTTTGTCACTGTCCTGTTCCACTGACAGACTAAAGAGATCGTTCCTCCCCCACACTATGCGACTCTTCAATTCCACCCGGGGGAGTAAATGCGAACATTAATTTTATTTTAATTCTTTTCATTTTTATTACTATTTAATTTAATATTGTTTCTTTGTATCAGTATACTGCTGCTGGATTATGTGAATTTCCCCTTGGGATTAATAAAGTATCTATCTATCTATCTATCTATCTATCTATCTATCTATCTATCTATCTATCTATCTATCTATCTATCTATCTATCTATCTATCTATCTATCTATCTATCTATCTATCTATCTATCTATCTATCTATCTATCTATCTATCTATCTATCTATCTATCTATCTATCTATCTATCTACTTTAAATATATATAGAGGGTGTCCCAAAATTCACGCAAGAAGTAATGTTGATAGAAAACATAGGTTTTGAATTAAAAATTGTAAATTTTTAATTGATTCATAAAGTATATAGTATAGGGTTATGTATGGAATAGCATATTGGGTAAATGGCCTCCACGGCTTTGCTGCACATACGTACTCTTTTGTCGAAATTTTCCATGACCGTTTTGCATATATGTGGCTGAATTATGTTGATACAGCGCTCAATTTCCTCCTTCAAGGCGTGGGTGGTCGTGGGCTTGATGGCATAAACCTTAGACTTCAAAAAACCCCAAAGAAAAAAGTCCAAAGGCATTAAATCGCATGATCTGGGCGACCAATTGTGATCACCAAAACAGGAAATTACACGACCAGGAAAATTGAGAACTGTAGCTGCGAAACCTTCATTATTTTTAAAATATTGCTCAACATTGAAAATGCATTGTGCTTTTGTGTAGCGCTCCATTTTTAATAACCCTGAACTGTGAGCTGTCACACTGTCTTTCTTTTTCGTTGGCAAAACTTCACCGCACAAATAGCGCCAAATTCAAATCTTGCTTGAATTTTGGGACACCCTTTATATATATACTAGCAGAATACCCGCACTTCGCAGTGGAGAAGTAGTGTGTTAAAGAAGTTATGAAAAAAAAAAAGGAAACATTTTAAAAATAACGTAAGATGATTGTTAATGTAATTGTTTTGTCACTGATATGAGTGTTGCTGTCATATATATAGACACAGACACACACACATATACACACACATACATATATACAGTATATATACATATATATGCATATATATACATATATATATACATATACACATATATACATATGCATATATAGCAAAATACCCGCGCTTTGCAGCAGAGAAGTAGTGTGTTAAAGAAGTAATGAAAAAGAAAAGGAAACATTTTAATAATAATGTAACATGATTGACAATGTAATTGTTTTGTCATTGTCATGAGTGTTGCTGGCATATATATATATATATATATATATATATATATATACACACACATTTACACACATATCTACATATATACAGACACACATTTACATACACCTATATCTATCTATCTATCTATATATGCATATCTATATCTATATCTATCTTATATATCCATCTATATGTAAATATCCATCTATCTATATAATCTATATATCTATATCTATCTATCTATATATGTATATCTATATCTCTATATATATATATATACACACACACATACACACATATCTCCTTTGGGGAGCAAGAAGCTGTTGCTGGGGGTGCCAGAATCCATTGAGGAAGAAAAATTTAAAACATTATTTGTACAAAATCTTAATTTATCTATCCATTCCTAAATAATTATATGGGCAGGCTATTTCGTATCAGTGCAATATGCTGCTTGTTAAAACGGATGACTCGTAATCTTATGTGCACTTAGTGCTGCGTGGGTATTATGAACTATCGTATTTGTTCAAGTTCTATTTAAATTTTAAATATAAGTATTTTTTATTTGGTCGACAGAAATATGTTTAGTAGGAATGAAAGTTAAATTTAATCATCATTGCATAAATTTTTCTTCACCATAGAAATTTAAAGACTAAATCCAACTTCCATTCCTACCAAAGATATTTCTGGCGACTAAATAGAACCTACTGTAGTATATCCAAATTTGACCTATTGAGCTGTCACCTGCCTGCCTGCGTCACCCTCGCTTCGCTCTTACTTATTTTCCGTTCATTTAATCTTGGCTAGTCGCGGAAATATTATAACATGGAAGGAGGATTACACCAGTATGGCTTTACCAAAACAATCATTGATGTCGAATAAAGTATCTATGATTTCTAAAGCTTAAATTGGTGATCTGGTTTTCTGCGTTAACCTCATATTTTTCATACTTCTTCCCAAACAGGGTTGCGAGTAAAATGAATCATTAAGCTGATATATATATATTGAATATATTGAAATAGTTTTACTATCAAATAATGCAAACAGTACGCGGCACGTGCTTCGCCCTAATTCTGGGCTCATCAGGCAGTACACACGCACTGCACCTACTCTCGTGAATCGAACCTAAGACGTCAGCGCTAAAGGTGAAGCCTCTCATGTTGCTATGGTGTGTGGGTCGTTTTTTTGACAGTATGTAGATTGGGGTGTATATATATATATATATATATATATATATATATATATATATATATACTGCTCAAAAGAATTAAAGGAACACTTTTAATCAGAGTATAGCATAAAGTCAATGAAACTTATGGGATATTAATCTGGTCAGTTAAGTAGCAGAGGGGTTGTTAATCAGTTTCAGCTGCTGTGGTGTTAATGAAATTAACAACAGATGCACTAGAGGGGCAACAATGAGATGACCCCAAAACAGGAATGGTTTAACAAGTGGAGGCCACTGACATTTTTCCCTCCTCATCTTTTCTGACTGTTTCTTCACTAGTTTTGCATTTGGCTACAGTCAGTGTCACTACTGGTAGCATGAGGCGATACCTGGACCCTACAGAGGTTGCACAGGTAGTCCAACTTCTCCAGGATGGCACATCAATACGTGTCATTGCCAGAAGGTTTGCTGTGTCTCCCTGCACAGTCTCAAGGGCATGGAGGAGATTCTAGGAGACAAGCAGTTACTCTAGGAGAGCTGGAGAGGGCCATAGAAGGTCCATAACCCATCAGCAGGACCAGTATCTGCTCCTTTGGGCAAGGAGGAACAGGATGAGCACTGCCAGAGCCCTACAAAATGACCTCCAGCAGGCCACTGGTGTGAATGTCTCTGACCAAACAACCAGAAAGACTTCATGAGGGTGACCCAAGGGCCCCATGTCCTCTAATGGGCCCTGAGCTCACTGCCCAGCAGCATGCAGCTCGATTGGCATTAGCCATAGAATACCAGAATTGGCAGATGCACCACTGGTGCCCTGTGCTTTTTACAGATGAGAGCAGGTTCACCCTGAGCACGTGACAGAAGTGAAAGGGTCTGGAGAAGCCATGGAGAACATTATGCTGCCTGTAACATCATTCAGCATGAGCAGTTTGGTGGTGGGTTAATGATTGTCTGGGGAGGCATATCCATGGAGGGTCACACAGACCGCTACAGGCTTGACAAAGGCACCTTGGCTGCCATTAGGTATCAGGATGAAATCCTTGGACCCATTATCAGACCCTATGCTGGTACAGTGGCTCCTGGTGCACGACTATTCCTGGCCTCATGTGGTGAGAGTATGCAGGCAGTTCCTGGAGGATGAAGGAATTGATACCATTGACTGGCCACCACACTTTCCTGACCTAAATCCAATAGAACACCTCTGGGACATTATGTTTTGGTCCATCCAATGCCACCAGGTTGCACCTCAGACTGTCCAGGAGCTCAGTGATGCCCTGGTCCAGATCTGGGAGGAGATCCCCACAACACCATCTGTCATCTCATTAGAAGCATGCACCGATGTTGTCAGGCATGTATACAAGAACACAGGGGCCATACAAAGTGCTGGGTACAATTTTGAGTTGCTGCAATTAAATTTTGGCAAAATGGACTAGCCTGCCACATAATTTTTCACTCTGATTTTAGGGCGTATTTGAATTCAGGGCTCTGTAGGTTGATCATTTTCATTTCCATCAAACGATGTGGCATCCTTTCGTTCCTAACACATTACCCAGTCTATATCAGTATAGATATCCAGGAGGATTTCTTTTCCCATTGAGATCTGATGTGTTTTCAAAGTGTTCCTTTGATTTTTTGAGCAGTTTTATATATATATATATATATATATATATATATATATATATATATATATATATATATATATATATATATATATGTATGTATATATAAACAGTTTTCACTACTTAATTATGGATTTTCTGTACTCAAAGGGATTGATAAAGCTTTTGACATCTTTTTGTATCCATCCCACAACTTGTATACTACTTTATCCTTTCCACCCATAGTCAATTGTTTGCTTTCAGATGCACTACCAACTGATTACAGTTCATCACAGGTGGAAGCCAACTACTTGGTTTAAATGGAGAAGGTTATCACTTACACCTGATTGAGTTTATAAGTATTATTTGGGAGGGGAGTAATCCTTTATCAGTCTCAGAGATTCTTGTTTTTTTATTTATTATTATTTTTCTGAACTGTTGCTATTATATCGTTGACTTGGATATTTTAGTTTGGATCGCTTAAATATAGCTGAAAAATAATTTTTGTGTTTTCACTGCAGGCTATATAGTAACAAAATGTGAATATTTTCAAAATGGGTGATTCTTACACCCACTGTATATCACTAACATTGAGTTAACAGTATAATGTCATCAACATCTACTTTTAACAGGTCAAGTGTGTATGCATATACAGTACTGAGGTGCTCCTGCAGCTGCCAAGAGAGCATATCTGACTACCTGTTATCAAACACAGCAGAATACGTTGGCTAAGGCCGGAGTTATACTTCACGCGATGCAACGCATGCTGCAGCGGAAGCTCCTGCTACGCAAGCGTTGTAGTGTTCATACTTGCACGCGTACTTTACGTAAATCTGGAGGAATCCACCAGGTGGCAGTGCGAGATATTATCACGGTGAGAACATGATCGGCTTCTCTGTGTTGTGAATTGCCTAGAACACCTATTAAATTCTGATGACACCTTACTGCAATATCTCTGAAAAGGATGTTTATTGATTAAATCCATCAATCCAGGGATGTGTCCATTCCAGCAAGCATTGGGCACGAGTGAGAAATAGTCCCTTGACAAGGCCTCAGCTCATCGCAAGGTGAATACAAGCACACACATACACTAGCGTCATTTTAGTGGCACCAAATCCTCAAATCTGCATATCTTTGGAAGGAAACTGGAGCACAGTGTGGAATACAAGCAGGAAATACCAGCAACATAACTCCCTGCGAGACAGCAGTGCTATCACGCCACCACTGTGATACCCCCATGTGTGTAATTAACAGTATTCATTATTTAAATGAAATTATATGTAAAATGTAACATACACACTTGAATGCATTTCATCATGAAAGTGATATCAAGTATAAATCTAAAGATTCTAAATGTGCAGAGAGTTGGAATATCATACATTTAATTTGTTCTGTGTGGCGACGTTTACGACGGCACAAAAGATGGTATGTGAGACTTTTAAAATGTATCGTGTCATTACGATCAGGAATATGCGACGCTTGAATATAAAAGCACCACGAATGCATCTGTATGTCGGCATTTTGCTTCACCACTTTAAACCATTCATGAAAAAGCAAAGCGCACACATCGATCCCCTTAAGGATCTCCATAGAGGCTTCCTGTCACATGTAGATAGTAAACAGACTCGGACGTCATGTTCCGACTTTTTGCACACTGCACCCCCCGACTTTTTGCTGGTACTGCAACTCGCACATGCGTCGCGTTAATTTCTGAGGACCTGCTCAGAGGACGCGTGAAATGAACGCTGGGAACGCGTGGCAGCCATGATGCGGGTGCGTACGCGTTCTGAGCGTGAAGTATAAATCGGCCCTTAGGAAATGCAACTTTGAGCATCATTTAAGATCATTTTGAAAATCATAGCATGAAACACTTCCCTGCTTTATTTGGTTTTTATTGTGAGGACCTGGCTGTGCTTTGAACTTTTGACAATAAAAATCTTGTTACTCCGGAGTGAAAGACTTATAAAAAAAAAAAAAAAACACATTTTATTCTATTAAAGGTAAAAGTCATAAGTTATTAATTTCAGAAAATATATAGTGAAAGTCAAAACTGTTTAAGTGCATTCTTACATTTACCAATAAATCTTAAACATCTTTTAAAAATGCTTCTTGACATTAATACAAACAGATTTGTGCACACAAATACTGAAGAATGACAAAGGATGAACCAAAAAACAAAACACACACACAAAAAACAAACTGGGTTTTCTGTACTTTCTAGAACAGAAACACTTCTATTAACTGTAATGATTTTTTTTAGTAAATACCTTCTTGTACCGCAACATCCATAGCACTTGCATTACTGGACTGTAGCAGCTCCTGATATGACTGAGCCGACTGGTCAAAAAGTTGCACAAGAAGAGCACAAGTCTTTTCATACTCGCATCGACCAATTGTGGAAAGTTGATCCAGCTGCTGCTGAACAAGGCCAGTGTCATCCAAGGGATCCTCAAGACCATCACTGCAAGGAATAACATTTAAAAAGCTTGTTACACTTTCTGGCCTATGCAATGTCTAGAAACTCACTGTATACCACTGAGTTTTTGTAAAGAGTGCGGCCCCAGAAATTGTACTAAGTTATATATATATATATATATATATATATATATATATATATATATATATACACAAACCGGATTCCAAAAAGTTGGGACACTATACAAATCGTGAATAAAAACTGAATGCAATGATGTGGAGGTGCCAACTTCTAATATTTTATTCAGAATAGAACATAAATCACAGAACAAAAGTTTAAACTGAGAAAATGTATCATTTTAAGGGAAAAATATGTTGATTCAGAATTTCATGGTGTCAACAAATCCCAAAAAAGTTGGGACAAGGCCATTTTCACCACTGTGTGGCATCTCCCCTTCTTCTTACAACACTCAACAGACGTCTGGGGACCGAGGAGACCAGTTTCTCAAGTTTAGAAATAAGAATGCTGTCCCATTCTTGTCTAATACAGGCCTCTAACTGTTCAGTCGTCTTGGGCCTTCTTTGTCGCACCTTCCTCTTTATGATGCGCCAAATGTTCTCTATAGGTGAAAGATCTGGACTGCAGACTGGCCATTTCAGTACCTGGATCCTTCTCCTACGAGCCACGAATCATGACTCGTCTGACCACAGAACAGTCTTCCATTTTGCCACACTCCATTTTAAATGATCCCTGGCCCAGTGACAGCGCCTGAGCTTGTGGATCTTGCTTAGAAATGGCTTCTTCTTTGCACTGTAGAGTTTCAGCTGGCAACGGCGGATGGCACGGTGGATTGTGTTCACTGACACTGGTTTCTGGAAGTATTCCTGAGCCCATTCTGTGATTTCCTTTACAGTAGCATTCCTGTTTGTGGTGCAGTGTCGTTTAAGGGCACGGAGATCACAGGCATCCAGTATGGTTTTACGCCTTGACCCTTACGACAGAGATTGTTCCAGATTCTCTGAATCTTCGGATGATGTTATGCACAGTTGATGATGATAGATGCAAAGTCTTCGAAATTTTTCGCTGGGTAACACCTTTCTGATATTGCTCCACTATCTTTCTGTGCAACATTGTGGGAATTGGTGATCCTCTACCCATCTTGGCTTCTGAGAGACACTGCCACTCTGAGAAGCTCTTTTTATACCCAATCATGTTGCCAATTGACCTAATTAGTTTTAATTGGTCTTCAAGCTCTTCGTTATGCTCAAATTTACTTTTTCCAGCCTCTTATTGCTACTTGTCCCAACTTTTTTGGGATTTGTTGACACCGTGAAATTTTGAATCAACATATTTTTCCTTTAAAATGATACATTTACTCGGATTAAACGTTTGATCTGTCATCTACGTTCTATTACAAATAAAATATTGACATTTGCCATCTCCACATCATTGCATTCAGTTTTTATTCACAATTTGTTTAGTGTCCCAACTTTTTTGGAATCCGGTTTGTATACACACACACACAAGTCTCAAGTAAGCTTCAAGACTTGACCTTCAAGTCATGTCTCAAGTGATAAAAACTACATTCAAGCAAGTCAAGCTGAGTGGTTGGATTTATTCAGGCAAGTGAAGGCATAGTTGAGAAGACTTGGATACAAAAGTGTTTACATTTCAGCACTATCTGCAATTAATCTAATTGGTATATGTCAGACATTATCATAACATCCAAACAAGGAGTAGACTTTCTCAGAGAAAAACTATTCTTAATATGAACAGTGACTGGTATATAAAATAATTGTTTCCTTTTGAAGTAATTGGCAAATATACTATTGATTTTCCACAGTTTCCTCACAAGTGCACTATATCTAATACACAAAGAATTTAAAGAAAATAAATTTAGAAAGACTCTCTCAGGTTCGCTTCCCGGGTCCTCCCTGCGTGTAGTTTTCATGTTCTCCCCATGTCTGTGTGGGTTTCCTCCCACAGTCCAAAGACATGCATGTTAGGTGCATTGGCTATTCTAAATTGTCCCTAGTGTGTGCTTGGTGTGTGTGTGTGTGTGTGTGTGTGCGCCCTGCGGTGGGCTGGCACCCTACCCGGGGTTTGTTTCCTGCCTTGTGCCCTGTCTTGGCTGGGATTGGCTTCAGCAGACCCCTGTGACCCTGCAGTTAGGATATAGTGGGTTGGATAATGGATGGATGGATGGAAGACTCTCTTACTTCAGAATATCCATCCATTAATCAATTTACTAAACCCGGGTTATCCTAAGTGGGATTATGGGGATGATGGAGCCTATCTGAACAAGCATAGGATGCAAGGAAAGAACAATCCCTGGACAGGGCACCAGTGCATTACAAGGTAACCACACTCACATACAAATCCACTCTGGGATCAACTAAGCATTATCATACCATCAAACTGCATGTATTTGAACTGTGTGAGGAATCTTGAGCACAAAGAAGAAACCCTTGCAGACATGGGGACAACATTCTAACTCCATGGAGGGAAGACCTGGGATATGAACCCAAGCTTCCTTGTTTCAAGGCAGCTATGTTACCACTGTGTCACCGTGAAGCCTGGCTCAAAATAAAACTTTCATTGTAAAATAATTTCTTTAAATAATTTTGCAAATTGATTAAAAAATATGTTATCAACCCCTATCATTTAAAATGCATTGCATTTACAGAAAATTAAGTTTTATCACTTATATGTGAAGAATGTGGCTGCATTATCACCCCTACATGACTAAACACCTGCTCAGCCAGGTAACTGGATGAAGATACTGCCAGTACTTCACTGTTACTTTGAACAATGAGGGAGAGTCAGTTAGACTGTTCTGACCATCACAGATATAATAAACTTGAGTGCTGCAACTTTCAGCATTTTATTTTTTGGTGTAGCTTTTTACTGCAAGATGCAAAAAGCTCTGATTCACTATTACCGTAGATCCCGGAATATAAGCCTACTCGGTATATTAGCCGACCCCCTTCTCTACCTACTAAATTACATGTATTTGCCGATGACCGGTATTTAAGCCGACCCCCTTCTCCAAGCAAAATTTTCTAAATTTCCTTAAAAGTGTTTCTTCAGGTATATTTATCATGTTTATCGGCGAGAATTTGAGACTGCCGGCACTTTTGATGGAAACCAGGAAGTGATTGCGGAGAAGTTTGGTAAAATGAAACCTTTGTGTTGAAACTATACACGCAAATACGGTACATCGGCGGGTGGATTTCCGAGACTTGTTATAAATTTGATTAACTTAAATACGCAATACAGTGGACCCTTGACTTAAGAACTTAATTCGTTCACAAAGGATAACCCATAATGCGTTGCGAACCTCCCACTGCAACACTTACTTAACCTTTTCATAATAAAAAAGGGTTGTATAATGTGCATAATTTACCAAAACACCAATAATTTTTCTAATGTACTAACCAAAAAGTTATAAAAAGTGCCTAGCCTACCAGAAGTAGGGTAGATTAAGCTAGGAGCATGGCGGCGCGCATGGTCGTAGCGGCTCATGGCTCTCATTTTCAGTACACTTTTTTGTTGTTTTTGTACTTTTTTTTTTTTTTTGCTTGTTTGTGCACGATCGGTTCAGCGAACATCCGCTACACCTGTCAAAACCTTATAGACATGGGTGTCCAGAGCCAGACATCTGTTTCGAGTGTTTTTCATCACATGCGCAACATCCCAGACAACATAGCGAGACCAGCGGGCTCTCCGTTGATTGTTGTCGGGTCTAGGAGACGACGCAGACTGAGGAGGGAAAGAAAGCAGAAGCGAGGTTGCAGATCCGGCGTTATGCTAAGGCAAAAAAACAACCATACAAGCCCTATACAGAACTTTTTTTTTGGAACTTTTTTGCATCTTTTCGCACCATTTATTTATTTACTTGTGTTCTACACATATGTCTGCACTGAAGGAGCTGCTTTTAATCTCATTGTACATGTGTATAGTGACAATAAAAGGCATTCTATTCTATTCTAGAAACAACAATTTCATACTGTACTCACCATATAATTTGACATCTTTGGGCTGCAGGAAGGGAGGAGGAGGAGAATGAAACGGAAGGTGGTTATTGTTTAGAAGGAGCCTCCTTATGAAAATCTTTTCTTTGTAAAATTGTCGAGATGGTGGATTTCGACATGCTGAACATATTAGCGAGATCGGTCACACGAACAGCACTCTCATAGTTCCACACAATTTCCATCTTCGTTTCGATTCCTTAGCAATTATGTGTTTTGCTTGCATGGTCTTAGTGAATTATATATATAGGTAAATCACTGCAATGACCAAAATTACATCCACAAACACATGTATCTGGGCTCCGACTGACGCTTACTAACGCTCTCGGTTGTTTGTTTACAATCGCGCAAGCGGATACACATGACCACATTCAGGTTGTAATGCAAGATGTTGGTCGTAAATCAAAACAAAAATTTTTATTTTAAACTTCCCAATAATTTGTTATAAATTTTATTAATAAAATCAACAACTAAAACACTTTTTTGAATAAAATCTTTAATTTAATTTATAGTACCGGCATGCAAAGTTACTTCTTCATCTGAAAGATGGTGCTGTGGTTTCATCATTAATTACTTCCGTATTCATCAGCAAAACCGGCATTGTGCTGGAAATCTTGAATCTGAAACAATACTCGCTGTATAAGCTGACCCCCAAACTCCAAGCCAAAAATCTAGGACGAAATTCTCGTCTTATATTCCGGAATCTACAGTACTCGCACTTGGGTCCTGTTCTTCAATTAAACAGGATCATCTCTAGTAAAAACAGGTATATAATACTGAAAGTAGTTATAAAAGATAAATATGTTACATAAAACAATATGTAAAAACTGACAAAAAACCATGGTAAAATAACCAGATTTTAAAAGTACTCGATCAAATTATGCAGTAAAGATGTAGATGAGGTTTGCTGGTAATTACGCATTTTCTTTCCATTAATGACAGCCACACACAGAGGGCTTGCACATAGACAAATAATAAGCAAGTTTGTTCAAGTTCATAGTAACAGAAGAATCACTGTGGTATAATTGTATAATATTCTGAAATAATACAGTTCTGAAATTCTGATCTGTTCAGGAGAACATGGATTAGGGTTGGAGAGAAGCAGCACAAACCAGGGCTGACATAATTTACATGAAGCCAAGGAGAGGGAAAGTTGTTTTGTGAGTGAAGTGGCACATTAGTTGAAACAATGATACATCAATCACAGTATTTGGGGCCATCTCTCTAGGAAGTGTCCTTGTCTATATAAATCTTTACATGATTAAAGTTTAAAGATGATGTTGTCATTGCGTCAGCGATTTTTGACCCTCTGATCTTGCAGATGACATAGCCATTACATTCTTTGCTGTGTACTCTGCAGTAAATTTAAAATACTCAAAAACAATCCCAGTTCTGATGACTTATGTAGGTATGGTAGGCTTAGAGTAAATCAATGGAATGTAAATTAAAGGATGTATTATAAAAATAATAATTGTGGTGCTATAATATGAGACTTTGTAAGTCATTTATTTTATGTCTGAGTCAAGTCACAAGTCATCAATTTGCAAGTCACTGTCGAGTCATTTTTTCAATACTGTCAAGCAAGTCACTAAAATGAAGACGCGTCCAGTAATGTGACTCGAGTCACTTTGGCACTGTCCACACAAAAGTCTGAATTAAGCGTTTTTCTGCCATCTGTAGTGTTAGGTGAGCGCGGATTGAACGCCCAGGCATTTATCGGCTCATTGTAGTGAAAAAGATGCGCATTCAGATGGTATCAAAAAAATGTCACATGCAGCTTTTTCTTGTTGTCAATTTCTGCCAAAATCCAGATAAGCGCAAAGAAAACATCTGTATTGTGTTTACAAGTACTGTTGGTGACAAGTAACTCGAAATTGACATCCGACAGTATATGAAAAACTTAAGCGGAAATCGTCTTTCTTCCTAGATTACACACGTTATGTTGTCAGAGGGTAAACCCAGTCGCATTAGCGATGTTTCCCTGCCTATTTTGCTGTATCAGGAGGATTTTTAACACAAGGAGGTCAATGTTCAGTCTAATAAAGCCAACTGATCAATATTTAGCGGATCCAATCAAGGATGAACCTAAAATCCCAAAGGGTTAAAAACACTCTGGACTACCTGATAACTACCCCACCGCCCCCCCCCGCCAGGTAAACACACAAAACTACAATCTGGGCTGCAGGCTGACATTTACCAAAGGCAAATGAACGTGAATGTATCGTCATACTGAAGTCAATTAAGGGCCACTACAAAACACAACTTAAATGCCTAGGCTGCTCAGAGCATGTTCATTTAAGCAAGATTTGAATGCCTCCTATGTGGAAAGGGCCTTACATCTGCAGCCGCTGTCACTGACAATGTTATATCTATAGCTATATATCTATATCTATATAGAACTAAAATTGTTCCAATATTACATCTTTCTTAACAATGACAGAAAACAGAATGAAATAACAATGTATATAAAAACTGTACAGAGGAAAAAGCTTGGGGAGAAACAAGTACCTATATATTCCTATCTTTTCATTTCTTCAATTTTCCTACAGTCATGGCCGAAATTATCGGCACCCCTAGAATTTTCCCAGAAAATGCACCATTTCTCCCAGAAAATTGTTGCAATTACAAATGTTTTGGTATACACATATTTATTTCCTTTATGTGCATTGGAACAACACAAAAAAAACAGAGGGAAAAAAGCCAAATCTGACATTTCACATAAAACTCAAAAACCGGGCTGGACAAAATTATTGGCACCCTCAACTTAATATTTGGTTGCATGCCCTTTGGAAAAAATAACTGAAATCAAGCGCTTCCCATAGCCATCAACAAGATTTTTACACCTCTCATCTGGAGTTTCCGACCACTCTTCTTTTGCAAACTGCTCAATGTCTCTCAGATTTGAAGGCCGCCTTCTCCCAACAGCAATTTTGAGATCTCTCCATAAGTGTTTAATCGGATTTAGATCCGGACTCATTGCTGGCCACTTCAGAACTCTGCAAAGCTTTGTCTTCAACCATTTCTGGGTGCTTTTAGAGGTATGTTTGGGGTCATTGTCCTGCTGGAACACCCATGACCTCTGATGCAGACCCAGCTTTCTGACACTGGGCTATACATTGCGCCCCAATATCTTTTGGTAGTCTTCAGATTTCATGATGTCTTGCACACAGTCAAGGCATCCAGTGCCAGAGGCAGCAAAACATCCCCAAAACATCTTAGAACCTCCACCATGTTTGACTGTAGGTACTGTGTTCTTTTCTTCGTAGGCCTCATTCCATTTTCTGTAAACAGTAGAATGATGAGCTTTAAAAAAAAGCTCTACCTTGGTCTTATCTGTCCACAAGATGTTCACCCAGAAGGATTTTGGCTTCCACATTTTGGCAAACTCCAGTCTGGCTTTTTTATGTTTCTGTGTCAGCAGTGGGGTCCTCCTGGCTCTCCTGCCATAGCGTTTCATTTCGTTCAGATGTCGACGGATAGTTTGAGCTGACACTGTTGCACCCTGACTCTGTAGAACAGCTTGAATATGTTTTGAAGTTGATTGGGGCGGTTTATCCACCATTTGGACTATCCTTCGTTGCAGTCTTTTATCAATTTTTCTCTTCCATCCACATCCAGGGAGATTAGCTATAGTGCCACGTGTTGTGAACTTCTTGATTATGTTGCGCACAGTGGACAAAGGAACATGAAGATCTCTGGAGATGGACTTGAAGCCTTGAGATTGTTGATGTTTTTCCACAATTTTTGTTCTCAAGTCCTCAGACAATTCTCTGCTCTTCTTTCTGTTCTCCATGCTTAGTGTGGCACACTCAGACACACAACAGAAAGGTTGAGTCAACTTTTCTCCATTTTAACTGGCTTCAGGTGTGATTGCTATATTGCCAACACCTGTTTCTTGCCACAGGGGAGTTCAAACAAGCATCACATGCTTGAAATAAAATGATTTATCCACAATTTTGAAAAGGTGCCAATAATTTTGTCTGGCCCATTTTTGGAGTCCTGTGTGACATGATGTCAGATTTGGCTTTTTTCTCTGTTTTTTTGTGTTGTTCCAATGCACATAAAGGAAATAAACATGTGTATATCATGTGTTGTGATTGCAACAATTCTCTGGGAGAAATGGTGCATTTTCTGGGATAATTCCACGGGTGCAGATAATTTTGGCCATGACTGTAACTGTATTTTAGGGTTGTAGTGAGCCACAGATGATCCTGCCATCACTGAACTGAAAATCAAGAACGAACTTGATGGAATACCACTACATTGCATGTCATTGTCATATACATCAGGCCCCTTACAACATGCAAATTAAACTAACGTGTATCTTTCTGATATGGGAGAAAAACACTTACCGCAATATGATGTGGACAGATTCTAGTCGAGATGTAATATAAGCCTTTGTGACTTCTGGTGTGTAGGTCTCAAGCATGTGGGGTTCTGTGGCTTTAACATAGGGCACAGAAGCTGCCAATCGTTGCCAAAGACTTAACAGGTAGTGTACACTATTTGGAGCAAACTCCCAGTGCTGTGGAGAAGTAAACATAGAATTAACAAAATGTCTAAATATGAATGAATAATTGCAAAAAAAAAAAAAAGTTGATCTATTTAAATTTCTGTTGTATAAAAACAAAACACTAAGTTTCTAACCTATTTAATGACATTCAGAGTTCAGAGATAGGGAGAGCCATTCCTTTCTTCACAATCAAGGAATATATATTAATTAGCCACATGAAATTGTTTTCTAAAGTGAAACACTTTTATATATTAAAAAAAGCTTTTCTAAGGGTTAAATGGTGTAAATAGAGTCTTAACATGAAAACAAAAACCTTAACACTTATGTCCACTTTCAAGCAGCAAGGGTTTTGAATTAAAACAAAAAATATGCCTTCTGTGTTCAAATGCATTTTTATAACCATAAATGGAAACTAGAAGTAATATATTTTTTCACAAATTCTAAGTACTGATTTTCTTAAAGTAAGGATACATTTCCAGCTTGCTTTTCTACTCTCAGCATTTGTCATGAGTGGTGTTTTATATTAATTTTCCAAGCCATTGCTTCAGCCTGCAAATTTTTCTTCTTTTATGCCAATGGTTGTTTCATCAACGATAATGTACTACCATACCTTTTAACAAACTACTCTGCACATAAGTGTGCAGACTGTCCAATATAGATGTATACCAAAATCATTTTTTTTCCTGCGCATTGTGCAATCAAATCAAAAATTTTATATACAATTCCGGCATGCATCTTGAATTACATACAGACACAGTGGTTTAATGGAAGACTCATACTCATTTTTACACCCTAAATGGTGCCTTTGCACCAGTCCTTCCAGCTTCACCATGGTACATTCTCGGATAGGTTTCAGTATCATACCAAGAAAAACAGCTATATATTTTTGCAATTGCATGTGTTCATTTCTGCTGTGTCTGTGGCAGTGCCACCTGCCAGCACTGTACTTTTCACCGGCAGCTTGCTCAAGTCACTGTGTTCCATATCTTCTCCACATGGAACTGGTGCAGGCAATGCACTAATTATGCTCCACGTAAATGGAAAAAATAGTATAATGCCATTCTCAGTGATTTTTTGTATATATTTTACCCATCTGAAATAATGAATCATGGAACGATTGGGATGGGTTGTGTACTTTTTGTATACTACATTTTGTGTTATTATATTTTACATAGCCTGCAGGGAGAGATTCATGCTGATGGGAAGTGGCAGCCTGGAGGTTATTGGTGATGCACGCATATAAGAGTTTGGAAAAGTGGGAGAGAAAATTATTGAGGACAGCTTGTTAGTAGGCCACTATTCAACCCCATAATATAATAAGTTAGTTCAAAGTTGTTGTTCATAATATGAAGTTCTTCACCAATTTCTGTTTATCCACAATCTCCCTTCTCTTGTAGTAGATGCTTTCCGTAGCAAAACAGTCTTTCACATTGGTCTATGATCTTCTTCATCACAAATAGAGAAAGATTGTCAATGATTATAAGTGTGACATTGTTTCAGTGACTATTGTCTACGCATCTGTAGAACCTGGACAGCAACACCAGCAGAAGATGGTTTTTGCAAGGTGAAACCATGGGGATGAAATGCTTAAGTGGAGGGAGAAAAGCAGTAACATGAAGCACCCAGAAAGTATTCTCTTAAAATCTCTAAACCTTATAACATTTTTTCTTCCCATAGAAGTCAACATGGACACACTGGTTTATAATTGGTGTGCAATCTCAAGATGCAACAATACTCAGTAAGGTCACGGCTTCTGTATTTGATAGGATTTTAAGAACTTTGCTTTTAATGCCCAATGTACCCAATTTTAGACAGCAAAAACAGACATGATATTTTTGAAAATCTATAAGAAATTCTTGACATTAGAATTCAATTTAATTTGGCAAATTAATATGTACCATGAATCTGAAAATACAACACTGAGTTGAAAAATACTGAACTTGTCCTTTAACCATGATGAAGTTATCCCAGTGCTCATCACCGAGAGGAGTATGAAACTTCAAATTGGTAAAGTTCACATCAGAAAAGGGAGATTTGTAGACATTTGTCAAGCCAAATAATGCAGCCACAATTTACAGTGCCCATTTTGTCTTGACATTTTTAACAGCACCAATCTTACCCTTCCCTTTGCAAACTGCAATTTCACTGCTCAAATTCTTTGCTATATTTTTTTAGAAATGCTTGGTCCAGTAGATCACTCAGTGTCAGTTAGCAATGTGGTATGCTCATGTTATGCTTTCAAACCCTCAACAAATTACGCAGAGTTGCATTTTTTTCCTGCTAAGACATCCAATTTGTGAATGCAGCAAAATGTTATAGATACATTCTAAAGACACTTCATTCAAAAACACCTTGAAATCTGATACTCTTTGACATTTGCCATAATGGAATTTAAGATGTCACGTGTCGGACACAGGGGTCTGAGGTGTATCTTAACATTCTCTAAAACATTACGAGATACTGAGAAGGAGAACAATACAACACCAGAGCTAACAGTCTTTCCTTTTTCACCCTTAGAATGGAGACATAAAATTGGGATGAACTGTGATGTCACTTCGGTTGTTAGCCCCACTCCTTCCATTCCTGTTGCTATTCAAATTCTATGGAGGCTGGTTGTCAGCATTAATTTATAAACCAGCATTCAAATGTGATGCTTCAGAGCCCTTGGAGGCATATTTTTACCTTTGTGCTGACATTAAACAGGGGTTCCTTCCCCATTATATGTATCTCTGGTTCATATTTCCATACATGACATGATCTAATCTCATGACTTTGGCTCAGAAGGCCTGCTGTTGGATAATAGAGTTCAACAAAAAAGAAAAAGCAGGGACTAGAACTGACAAATTTTCCTCAAAAGAAATGCTTTCTAGATCCAGACACTGAAAACATGTGTAACGCCAGTAAACACTGGCGTGTTTGTGTGTCACTGCTTGTCAGAATTTTAATTTTTTTGGGAACTTTTTGACACTTAGAACTTTCAGAACTTTTTGGAGATCTGTCTGTTATTGCTCTGTCATCTTCGTAAAGATCTAGAGCTATCACTAAGTCTTGATACCTCGGTCTGAATAGACATTCAGTGAGTAAGTTTCCACTATCTTTTGGTTTTTGTTCGGTTGTCTTTTCTTTCTGGTTGGTGGCTAGCTGGATGGCTAACATGTTTAACACTAGAATCCCTGAAGCCTATGAAAAAAGTAGTAATGCCAGGCCATCTCTTCATCAAGCGTCTTTGTTTTGAAAATGTGTCAATCAGCACAAGCAGACTGCTATCCCATCCCCTACCCACTCAGCTTAAGTCAGTCTCAAAATTTTCCCAGCTCAAGTCTGGTTTTCTGGGTGTGAGGTGGCCTGAATTGAATACGTTAATAATATATCAGTATTTGGAATACATACAGTGGTGCTTGAAAGTTTGTGAACCCTTTAGAATTTTCTATATTTCTGCATAAATATGACCAAAAAGTCAAGTCCTAAAAGTAGATAAAGAAAAACCAGTTAAACAAATGAGACAAAAATATTATACTTGGTCATTTATTTATTAAGGAAAATGATTGAATATTACATATTTGTGAGTGGCAAAAGTATGTGAACCTTTGCTTTCAGTATCTGGTGTGACACCACTTTGCAGTAATAACTGCAACTAAACGTTTCCGGAAACTTTTGATCACTCCTGCACACCGGCTTGGAGGAATTTTAGCCCATTCCTCCGTACAGAACAGCTTCAACTATGGGATGTTGGTGGGTTTCCTCACATTAACTGCTCGCTTCAGGTCCTTCCACAACATTTCAATTGGATTAAGGTCAGGACTTGGCTATTCCAAAACATTAACTTTATTCTTCTTTAACCATTCTTTGGTAGAATGACTTGTGTGCTTAGGGTCGTTGTCTAGCTTCATGACCCACCTTCTCCTGAGATTCAGTTCATGGACAGATGTCCTGACATTTTCCTTTAGAATTCTCTGATATAATTCAGAATCCATTGTTCCATCAATGAAGGCAAGCCGTCTTGGCCCAGATGCAGCAAAACAGGCCCAAACCATGATACTACCACCACCATGTTTCACAGATGGGATAAGGTTCTTATGCTGGAATGCAGCATTTTCCTTTCTCCAAACATAACGCTTTTCATTTAAACCAAAAAGTTCTATTTTGGTCTCATCCGTCCAAAAACATTCTTCCAATAGCCTTCTGGCTTGTACACGTGATCTTTAGCAAACTGCAGACGAGCAGCAATGTTTTTTGGAAGAGCAGTGGCTTTCTCCTTACAACCCTGCCATGCACACCATTGTTGTTCAGTGTTCTCCTGATGGTGGACTCATGAACATGAACATTAGCCAATGTGAGAGAGGCCTTCAGTTGCTTAGAACTTACCCTGTGGTCCTTTGTGACCTCGCCGACAATTACACGCCTTGCCTTGATCTTTGTTGGTCGACCACTCCTGGGGAGGATAACAATGGTCTTGAATTTCCTCCATTTGTACACAATCTGTCTGACTGTGGATTGGTGGAGTTCAAACTCTTTAGAGATGGTTTTGTAACCTTTTCCAGCCTGATGAGCACCAACAACTCTTTTTCTGAGGTCCTCAGAAATCTCTTTTGTTCGTGCCATGATACACTTCCACAAACATGTGTTGTGAAGAGCAGACTTTGAAAGGACCCTGTTCTTTAAATAACACAGGGTGCCCACTCACACCTGATTGTCATCCCATTGACTGAAAACACCTGACTCTAATTTCACCTTCAAACTAACTGCTAGAAGTTCACATACTTTTGCCACTCACAAATATGTAATATTTGATCATTTTCCTCAATAAATAAATGACCAAGTATAATATTTTTGTCTCATTTGTTTAACTGGTTTCCCTTTATCTAGTTTTAGGACTTGAGTGAAAATCTGATGACGATTTAGGTCATATTTATGCAGAAATACAGAAAATTCTAAAGGGTTCACAAACTTTCAAGCACAACTGTACATTTCATGTGTGTTCCATATCTATAACAATCTCGGTAAATGTAGGATGACAGGAAATGCAAAGCAAGAAATGTTTTAACACAAGTAAAAAATAAACATTTTTTCATGTTCTACTAATAATTGGCAAAATGCTGACATAAAGTGTATATAAATTCAATGTCAACTTTATTTATATAGCAAATTTAACACAACATAGGAATGCTGTGGCCAAAGTGCTTTACAATAAAAGAAGGAAAAACATACAACTAACATCAAAAAACATAAATAGAAATAAAATAAATGAACATAAATAAAATAAATAATAAATAGGAATCACAATGAGGAAACCATCAGTATTACTGAAGGTCACAGAATGCAAGTGAATAGAAATGAGTCTTTAATCTTGCTTTGAACAGTTTAATTGTAGATGACTCCTTTATGTACTGAGGTAAAGAGTTCCACAGGCGAGGAGCAGCAGCTGCAAACGCTCCTGTCCCCCTTAGTTTTACACTTGGTACGAGGGACAACAAGAGACAACTGACCAGAAGATCTAAGCACTCTGGATGGCTGGTGTAAAACACACAATTCGGATAAATAGGCAGGAGCAAGCCCATGTAAAGATTTAAAAACTAGTAACAAGATTTTAAAATCAATTCGAAAACTGACAGGCAGCCTGTGTAAAGAAGCTAATATTGGAGAAACAGAGTCATACTTTCTTGCCCCAATCAAAAAGCGAGCGGCAGCATTCTGGACCAACTGTAACCGGTGTATCAGGGATTTGCTAATCTCAGAATACAGTGAGTTTCAATAATCAAGGCAAGAAAAGATAAAAGCATGAGTAGCTTTCTCAAGATCTTTAGAAGATAAAAAAGGCTTGATCTTACCTAATAGACAAAGCTGGAAAAAGCAACTCTTGACTACAGAATTAACTTGTTTCTCAAAAGAGAGGTTACCGTCAAAGATAACACCTAGACTGTGGACTTGAGGTTTGCAAAAGACAGAGAAAAAGCCGAGAAGTCCAAGACCAATTTAGGCTTTAGCTGATGGACCCACTATAAGCACCTCTGTTTAATTTTGATTCAGATCAAGAAAATTATTAGCCATCCAGGATCTTAGTTCAGAAAAACAGTTGTGCAGTTGATTTATTGCAGAGCTGCAGACGGGAATATAAACCTGTGTATCATCAGCATAGCAGTGAAAAAAAATGTTAAATTTCCTAAAAATAGCTCCAATAGGGTGAAGGTATATAGAGAATACAATAGGACCCAAAATGGATCCCTGAGGAACCCCACATTTAAGAGGAGCAATAGATGAAAAAGCGGAATTTAAAGTCACTGAAAAGAGTCTACCAGTTAAATATGACCTGAACCAGTTAAGAGCAGCCCCTTTAAGCCCAACAAGATGGTCAAGCCACAATAGCAATATCTCATGGTCAATAGTGTCAAAGGCAGCAGTCAGGTCCAGGAGGACAAAGATTGCAGTGCAGCCTGAGTCAGCAATAATAGAGATGTCACTGAATACTTTTAAGGGGGGCTGTCTCAACACCATGATAATGCCTAAAGCCAGACTGGTAGATCTCAAATAAATTACTGGAGTTAAGGTGATCAACCAATTGATTATAAATAATTCTTTCTAATATTTTAGCCAGAAAAGGCAATTGGGAAATCGGGCGAAAACTGGCTAAAACTCCAGGATCTAATTCTGCCTTTTTTAGACCAGGACGCACTGCAGCATGTTTAAAAAATGAGGGCACAACCCCTGCACTAATAGAATCATTGATAATGGCTAGTAAAGATGGCCCAAAACATCAAAGGCTTCCACTAAGAGGTGTGGTGGTACTATATCGAGAGGACTGGGAGCTGGTTTAAGAGTGACAATAGTTCTTTTTAAATGTGAAAGTGAGACAGGATCAAAAAATTCAAATACAATACCATGATTAACAGTAGGAAGTTCATAGTCAGTTGAAATAATAACACCGCAAATTTGATCAATTTTACTGACAAAGAATGAACGAAATTGCTGACATGAAAGAACAGTGCTATATAATCACATCACAGAATGAGGGTGAATGGCTGCATTAATTGAATTAAATAAGACCCTAGGATTCTTAGAATGATGAGAAACTAAATCAGCGAAGAAATCATGTATAGCTTTCTTAACTGCAACCTGGAATTGAGTAGAGAAGTCCTAAAAATCTGCTTAGAAACAATCAGACCATCTTTTTTCAAATGTTATTCCGCAGTTCGACAGGCGCGGTTCAGTGATCTCGTAATTTCATTTAGCCAGGGAGCAGGTCTTCCCTTATTACAGCGTATCTTGAGCGAAGCAATTGAGTCTAATATGGTTTTACAAGAAGAATTAAATTCTAAGACAGAATCATCGATATAATCATATTGGACATGCACATCAAGACTAGAGAATATGGTTTTAAAATCGGATATAATAGAAGAATTTAAAAAGCGAGAGCAGCGTGGGGGAAAGCTAGTAGTTGGGACATCAACAGTAATATTCAAGTCCATCATTATAGAAAAGTGATCAGTAAAAGAAACATTACATAAATCAATATTATTAAATTAAATATCACGTGTAAGAACGAGATCAAGGGTGTGACCGAGAGAGGGAGTTGGCTTATTAATATGCTGGATAAAATCAAATGATTCCAATAGTGATAAAAAGTCATTAACCAAAGGTTTCGATTGACAAAAAACGTGAATGTTAAAATCACCAACAATAAATACTGTGTCATGGGAGAGGGTGATATCAGCCAGGAGATCAGAGAATTCAGAAATGAATATATCATTAATTACAGGAGGTCTATAAACCACAGCAAACAACAAAGAAGAGGAGCTGCACACTTCGAAAAGTTGCAGTTTGAAGCTACTAAACGAACCCTTTGTAAGGCTCTGACACAAGAACATACTTTTAAAAACAGTGGCAATGCCCTCACCCCGACAAGTCAGACGAGGAGAGTTTAAAAATGAATAACCTGATGGTACCTGTGGTGTTGTGGGTCCACAGCTCGTTTAGCAAAGGCCATTTTTTTAAATCACCGCTCTCGCAGCGGCTTAGCGAGGGGGCGTTGGGCCATAGCAAGCCACAGGGCGATCTGCGGTGTGTGCGTTTCTCACTGAGTGCACAGGTGAGGGACTGCCTACATCCGTGATTGTTCCCGTGGCTAATGTGCTGCAGCTGCTATGGCCCCTCGCATTATAAAAGAAGCACGAGTTGTTTGGGAGGAGAAGAAAAAAAAGAAAAAGAAAGACGGAGGTTGCAGAGAAGAAGGCAGGAAGCAGGAGTGAGAAAGTCGGTTGAGAGAAAGAAGGAGAGCGAGCAAGCGTAGGCTCACTCTGTATACGAGCAGCTGGGAGAGGCGAGCCCAAGTGAGGTGTTTGGCTGGCACCTGAGGGCCGAGGGTAGTGGTCGCTCCTGCTGAGCGATTGTTTGGAGCAGGAGTGACCGAGAGAAGGTTGGCTCGCCGCAGCAAAGACAGGCAGCGGGAGTCAGAAATTGGGAAGAGAAGCCCCAGTGTGACCGTCCTGGTTTCTGGGGAGCCCAAGTCTCGGTCTAGGTGAGCTGAACCGGAGCCAGGAATCGGAAGGCCACCAGATCAGTTGAGCAGGAGAAGGTCAGCTGCAGGTATGGCGACTCTCCTGTTGCAGAGCCCAATGGAAGAAGCAGGGGAGCCGCCAGGTAAAAAGACACCAGACTTTGTGTTTGTAAAGGATTGCTTCCAGCGTTGTTTTAACCTCGTTTTAAAGGATTGTTTTATGTATTTATTGATTTTACCTCCACGTTCTTTTTATGGATTATTTATTGAACTTTATGAAAGCAGTGCACTTTATTTTGAACACCTATTTTGTTTGGATTTCATTTTAATAAAAGCACTTTTTCACTTTTTACCATCCCCTTGCTCAAATGTCTCATTGTTTAGCTCATCTCAGTGACATTATCGACGGTGTTGTGTTCAAGGGCTCCCAAGCAGCGATGGAAGGATGGAGCCGAACCCGCATCGTCACAGTACCAAGTCAGTAAAACATGAAGAGTCATCATTTACAATCCAGGACTCAGTGATGAAAATGAAATCCAGACTACTTGAGGTAATAAAGTCTTGCAGAATAAAAGTTTTATTAGACACTGATCTCACGTTCAAGAGAGCAACCTTGATGGAAGTGGAAGAGTTTGCTGCGGGATGACCATGGGTGAGCGTGCGAAGATTAGTAGCGTTTACTCCCAAGAGAGCACACCGAGGAACAGTGATGCTGCCTTGAAATGGAGAAATTAAATCCGGTGTCCAGCGCCCATGAATCAGGGATGGAGTCCTGTGCAGGAGAAGATGGATCATAGGCAAATCGTAGGCATCGCAAAACCAAGCTCTGGGACTTAATTTGCGTTGTTTAACAGCAATGCCGGCTCTTTTTCCACGTCGGTGGCGGGTGCGTTTGCGTCTCAGAGAGGCATTCAGCTCACCGCCCATCAATTCCCCTCAACCACAGCACTGCTAAAATCCTATAAATGCAGAAAGAGCACTACAGTTTAGTAATATCTTCACAGTCACTCACTTATCTTCGGTGACAAAGCCCTCTCTGGTTGCTCTAATATTCATGGTCTGGTCTAAATTTTACTTGCAAAGATACACTGGATCTGGTTGCACCCTTAACGTTAAGGATAGCCAAGGATAAAGCCAGTGTTCAGCCCTCGCACATGCAGGCTGAGCACAGTTGGAAAAATGCTAAACTTCAGGTTACACATTTTCATACAAACAGAAGCTCAAAGTGCTTTACCTAATAAAGAATAGAAAAATAAAAGACACAATAAGAAAACAAAATAAATCAACATTAATTAACATCGAATAAGAGGCAATAATAATAGCCAGGGGGGACAGAACAAACAAAAAAAATCCAGACGGCTGGATGAAAAAATAAAATCTGCAGGGATTCCAGACCATGAGACCGCCCAGTCCCCACCCGCTTGAAGTTCTACCAAAAGGCAGTGAGAGCAGCAAAATCTAAATATTTATCTTGTTTAAGTGCAAATGCTGCCTCGAGACCTAGGGTGGTTTCCAGCACCATAGACATTCTTTTAAACCCACCTGTCAGTGTCTTCCTGAACAGTATGTCCAAGACCTGAGCGCTATTTCTCAATTTCTTTCTAAATAAAATTCAAATCATTTGATGAGCCATTTTTCAATTGTTGCTAATCACTACATGCCGATACTAGTTCCTTTTAGGGCAGTGCATAGTCGTCTTTTTTAATCAGCTTTCTCTTCCCAGCTAGTTGATATAGTCCTGCATATGAAACCTTCCAATTATCCACTAGATATTTTAACTTCACACCTGTTTAAAGATACTTTCAGAGTCCTTAGCACAATTGTTTTGGCTATTATTAACAACTGCCTTAAATCTGGTATAATGCCAGGCAATTTTAAACATACAATTTTTCATCTACTACTTAAGAAGCATACTCTTGATCCCACAGTTCTTTCAAACTAAACACCAATTTCTAAGGCCCCATTCCCATCCAAAATCATGGCAAAAGTGGTTTCTTTGTTGTTACTTTCATATCTGGAGGATACCAATTTATGTGATGCGTTTCAGTCAGGTTTTAAAACACTCCATAGTACAGAATCTACTTAACCTTGGACTTGGGTTCTTGTGCACTTTTAGTTCTATTGGATCTAAGTATAGAATCTGACACGGGGAACCATGGGGTTCTGTTAAAACAGCTTGAGTATGAAGTCAGCATTCAAGGTTGTGCATGGAAATGGTCCTACCTTAAAAGTAGATCTATGTTTGTTAACATAGATGGTAACTTCTCTCAGCCAGCACTTCTCATAAAGCATTCCTCAAGGTTCCATTTTAGCCCCTCTTTTATTTGCACTATAACTGAGGAGGACCATATTTCAAAAACATGGTGTCATTTGCCACTGATATGCTGATGATACCGAGCGATATCTTAAAGTCAGACCTGACATCATTTCATCAGTAATAAGCTTGTGGAATGCTTTGATAATACTAAATATTGGATGGAGCAAAATTTCCTACAACTAAATGAAAATAAAATAGGTCATTATTTTTGGTCCTACCTCATCTATTGCTGAAACTGGCACTCAGTTAGGCTCCTTGTCAGCAATGATTCATAATGAATCTGGGTATCATCATTGAGTCGTCACTAAGTTTTGATAAACAAATTTCCACAGTAGTAAATTCCAGTTTGTACCAACTGAGGAAAAGCTGAAAACAAAAATCTTTTCACTCACAGAAGGACTTGGAAACAGTCATTCATGCTTTTATTACATCTCACCTAGTCTATTGTGACTCTTTATATTTGGGATTGCCCAAATCTGCTGTGTTGTACCTTCAACTGGTTCAAAACACAGCAGCTCTCCTGTACTAGTCTCTCTCCTAGGGCTAACAGTGAGATTTCATACTGATTTTAAAATGGTGTTCTTGTTTTTAAAGACTTGCATAGTCTTGCTCCAAAATGCATCTGTGATCTCATTCATCCCCACGAGGCACTGAGGGTATTGAGATCATCTGGATAACTACTACTCATAGCTCCAAGATCTTGATCTCAGCTTAAGTGTAGGGGAGACAGACTCAGTTGTTGCTCCTAGGCTTTGGAATGATCTGCTTCTCCACATCAGGTCTTCTTCTTCTTCTATCAAGGGTTTTAAAACTAGCCTGAAGACCCACTTCTTGTCTTTGATCTTTTACTGTGTGTAAGGGTGTGAGGGATGGTGTTAATCGATTGCTTTATTAATCTATTCTTCCCTTATTGTTTGTACTGTGTTTATTTTATTGCCGCTTTGTACAGCACTTTGACTCAGTGCCTGCTTTTCTAAACGTGATTTTATAAATAAATCTGACTTGATTTAATATTTTTTACTATTATGTGTAACTAAGAGCTGTGCAGGAGTAATAAAGAATAGGGTAATAACATGATTTTGGGTTACATAATATTAGTAATGCAAGTCAAAACTGTTAATTCTTAATTTGTATAACACAAATGTTAGGTGTAGTTTCCATTCTTAAAGTAGAACACAAAAGAACTAAACAAAGAGGAAACACAAGCAACTAAATTTACATTATGACTGAAGGTTACAAATCATGAGAAAAGTTTTGAAAGTTACCTGAATTTAACCCATAGGTCATACAATATACATTTTTTACAGTAAAGGGATCATGCAGGTTATATAAGGATGCAGGTTATCTAAATATTTGTAAACACAATCCTCACTCTCTCTGCAATAAAAAATTATCAGATAATGTATACAAGACTCCCTTTAATGCTGTAAAGGTCCAGAATCGGTTAACCGCAAATTGAAATCAGAAAAGCTTTGAAAACCAAAAGTTTTTTTTTCTCCTTAAGGTCTTCACTTCATATAGACAACTTTTCATGCACTGACAACCAGGAAATGTTCCCAATGATCATTTTTGTCAGCAATTATCAAATGAATAGGCTGGCTGCAGCCTGCTCTGAAACCTATTCAATGTTTTATAATATAAAATCTTGTAATTGACCAAAAATGAAAAATATTCTTGAATAAAACAGAAAAGCCATCAAAATATTCATTGGAATATTTCCTGCTACCAATTTGTGGTAATCCCCCAAAAACATATGAAAATAAAAAAGTGGGTTTAAAGATAAGCACAGTGACTTTTCTTCTCCTTAAGATTGGGTCTACTGGGTTTAGGGGACAAAAAGCAATCACCGTGAAGTGGACGCATGTACACAAATACATATACATAATGTGTACAGTACATATACATAATAGTACATAAATGTTAAATTAACATTTAAAGTATAAATATGAAAGCAACAGTCCATTATGCAATCTATTTGTTAATGTAATATCATAAGAGTGACTTTAACACTGGCGATTCATGTAACTAAATAATTAAAAGCATTTTACTTTTCACCCATGTTTAATGTAACTCAGCAACTGTGCAGTGTTCTTCAAAAGACATGTATAGGGAAAAAAATAGGTAATGCAACACTTGAAAATACAGTACTTGATAAAAAAAAAGCCGTAATATAATCCAGTAGTCCATAAAGGAAAGATAAAAGATAAAATCGCCCATAATTGCTAAAAGACATTAAAAGCAGTTATTAATATCAAACTTGGTCTTAACTCCACAGTCATTCTTTCTGTTTGTACCATGCTTTGAATGTTTGAATAATCAATCAATACATTGTTCTCTTTAGAACCTTCCCTCTAATGGATGAAAATGACAGCTTAGGTTTTAAGGTGTATTATATGTTGCATGTGGTGTTACTGAAAGAAATAAATGAAGAAACAAATACATAAAAAATAAGCAATTAAAAACATTGAAAATCATTTAAATATGTTTTTAAACTTATACTCATTCTGTTTACTCAGAAATTGATTTTTTATTATTTATTACCACATTTCACAATATATTTATTTATTTGGACCAGGGTTTCAGCTCCGCTGAGCAAATCCAAAGATGGGTGAGACGAGGGCCTGGGAAACAGAGAACTGGTCAAAGAATGTGAGATGTAAAGTGATTTTGATTTTATTCTGGTTTTAATGAATTATTTATTCATTAGTTATTTGTCGTACATAGCGTACATCAGGGAATAGTTGAAAGTGTCACCATAGAGACCTTTAAATTTCAATCGATAAAATTTAGAAAAGTAAAATGAATAGGAAGTAGTACATTACTTTTAGCTAAATACAGTAGCTCAATCTTGTTCAAAGCTTGTCTTGGTTTGTTCTTCTTCTTTATTTAGCACAACCATTTAACTGTAGTGATGTCAAAAACCCAATATACATGTTTAAATGAACTGAGGTGTTGTCACATTTGAGGCTGACAAAGCACATGAAATACTAACCTGCAAGCTGGTTACTGTAAAGTTTGCTATTAGTCGAATAACTTCAGGATAGTTTTCTACTTTAACCAACTCTCCCAGCTGGTAGTTACTTTTCAGTCGAGCCAGAAGTCTACAGAACTCATGATAATTATTTGGGTCTGACAAACTCTGGTAAAGAAAAGAAAAATATCAGTAGTATTAAATTGTATAAAATTATTTCTTAACCAAAAGGAAAGATTCAAGTGCATTTGTTAATGTAATAGTTTAACAAGTTAAAAGGTAATCAAAGAACAGCTTGAGACATTTAAACCTACCAAATGTAAAAATTACCAGAATCCGCCAGAAATACGCCATAGGTAGCCATTTAGTTCACATTCTCTAAAGATAGAGATAATGATTGAAAAAAAAAACACAGAATAAACACCATCCTTGACTGTGAATCGGGTTTCAAATCCAACACTGTGCACAGAGTTGAGTTCAACTATACCTACAGTACTCAGTGTTTTTCATAAGCACAAGCTCTGGTTCCTTCCTGGCCAATAAAGCTACATGCCATGCCTCCAGAGCCAATTTTGACAGCCAAGTATGCCTGGATCTGTTTTCCTCTTGCTCATCACCCTGCTGGTATTGCATTTAACACTCACCCTTTACTTTGCAGGTTATTAGCCATTATGGCAGTCTCACAGAGCTATTCTTGACTGTGAATGGACAAACTTCATACCTCTACTGGACTTCACTAAGCAAACATCAACCTCAACCCAAAAATTTCTGGCTTTGTTTCAGGATTTTGCCCTGCTTTATCTTTCTGAAAGAGGTTTTTCAGATTTACTGTATTTAGAACCATGGAGAAGATAACATAGCAACATAGTACACTTAAATAGGTTTATATACTGTATGTAAAAATGGCACGGTAATAAACTCTTCTGCTTTGACAGTATACATGTTTATCTGACCAATACAGCAGCAAACTGAGCATGCTCTAAGGAATAACCCACCACTAGGTTAGTTTACCTTCTTTATTAAATTTAATTCATGAAAAAAAAATGACAATTTACGTCTGTAACAACACAGTTAGGGTCGGGGAATGAAACAGTAAAGTGAGCAGAATGCAGTAACCATTTGGTCTTGCACTGCATATCGTATTCAGTTAAAGGATATCTGTTGTTTTTTTACCTTTTTGATGTACCCGACCAACATTTTGATTCCTCTGTACCTTTATTTGTCCAGGACAAAAGGTTCATAAGACATTATTTTAAAAGTGGCATGACAAGTAAAAACCCAATAGAAAGTATAAGCAATTGACAGACATCAAGTATGCCATTACTTTTTATTTCTGCAAACTACCAAATTCCCCTTCATTCTGTTTGCACTGAGAATATTTTCAATTAGAAGTTCGGCAGGTAAATGTACTGTCTACCCAGAAAAGTTGCATCTCAGTTAGTCTATTCATGTCCAAACATATACATATTTTTTGCTACATGGAACTAGGCATTTAACATACCAAAGATACAGTAAAAGTGGAGTTTGACAAATGCTATTAAAACCAAGTAATACAAGTGCCTTCTTTTTACAACAGGTGAACTCAAAGTGTTTGTCAGAAAGTAACAAATTATGCCATCGTTCAAAAAACAGTGGTCATAATTATGTCTTTCTTGGTTCTTATGAGCCCACTTAACTTTGTAATCTATAGTTCTTGTCTCTGCTTCTAAGCTAGAGCTTTAGGCATGGTGGTTTGCAAGATGAAAGGGCAGGGACTATTGTTATTTTCTATTGTAACTTGAGGAGGCCTCACAGTCACCATCTTGCAGGATTAACAAGATTACAAGCTATGTGGTAAGCTACTAACAAAATGCAACAGCTTTCTGAACTTAAAGCCACCCATTTTTAACCTGCTTTTGCCTTTATACCTGAGATTTTTGTGCAATATGTGTGCAGATCTGAAAAGCTACTATTCTGTTACAGAATAGGTCCTTTAAGTTGTATTAGGATGCTTGACTTCAAGTACAAACTTGTTCAGTAGATGCAGGTAAGAAAAGTCTGTCTCAGACAAATTATTCTGATAGCAACAATAGCTATTTCTTGTGGGCTGCAAATAAAGAAATATTATTCACATTTTAAAAACAAAAAATATATATTACAGATTTACAGAATTGTGCATTCTGACAAAATAACAGTTTAAAAAGTATGCACATTAGGAATATTAAAGCATTTTAATTCACTTTAGATCTACAGTAATGTTATTTTTATATTCACAACTTATTTTGTTATAAAAATAAAACTCTGCATTTTGTTTGTGTGGTGGAGATAATATTACAGATAAAACAAAACAGTGTTAAGCAAGAAACATAAATGGAGACCAATAACTCCTTAGGTAACACAAATCTGGAATCTCTAAGCAGAAAGACACAGTTTAGTTTTCTGTGCTGATAAACACCGCAGACAGACCAAGTTTAGAAAGTAAAGATATTGTTTATCATTCTAAAGATAATGGATTATATAAAATTTAATTATGATAAGTAAAACATTATGAATGTTTTCATATTAGTTGCATACTTACTTGTGGGTTTTCCAGTATTCTTTTCACTCCATCAACTAGATGAGACAAGAATTTTGCTCTTTCTGCATTGTTAAATAAAGATCTTCTAACTGAAGCAATTTGAACTAAACATGATAACACCTGTGAAAACAAAGTTAGACTATTAATATTAATATCATATATACACGGTTCACAAGAAAATGTTTACTACCCTCCTTGGTCTGTCATTATGGTTAGTTGTCCTCTCTATCCAGCAGAGCGGCATGCCTATTTACCCTATCCCTCTAGCCTCCAACTTTCAAACTCTTGTTTCCTCTCTATGATCTTAGCCCTTCCCCTATCCTATTGCTTAATTTTATTCTGTTTGATGAAGATTTGCCCTAGGTATAGTCTGAGACAACTTTAATTTTAAACTCCCATTGTCATTACGTTAGGTAGATTGCCCAGAGGGGACTGGGCGGTCTCTTGGTCTGGAACCCCTACAGATTTTATTTTTTTCTCCAGCCTTTGGAGTTTTTTTTTGTTTTTTCTGTCACCCTGGCCATCAGACCTTACTCTTATTCTATGTTAATTAATGTTGACTTATGTTTATCTTTTATTGTGTCTTCTATTTCTCTATTCATTTTGTAAAGCACTTTGAGCTACATTTTTTTGTATGAATATGTGCTATATAAATAAATGTTGATTGATTGATTGACTTCTGGGCCATAACTTAATTAGGCCACAAGAACTCAAGTCAAATTAAAATGTAACAATTGGAATACTGGTTGTTAGTAGGACAGTACTAGATTCTGATCATGTTTATCTAATCTTTCTCTTCAATGGACCACCCAGTATAAACTTTTCTATCTGGGTATGTTGTCACCTAGGTGGCCTTGCGACATCTCATTCCAACTGTGAATGTATCATTCAGCTTACTGTGAACACTAAGCAGTGGTCTAAATGCTATATTTTTGGAAAGAACTGTAAATCATACCTCTATAAAAGTTCAGGGCAAATGCTGATGGTTTTAGTTTGAAATAAAAATTGCAAGTAGTAATTAAAAATATGGTGGACAGCACTAATGTTATTTATGGAGTTTGTGTTAATAAATAAACTTTATAGTTAGAACTACAATTCTTTAAAGTGTACATCTATCCATCCACTATCCAACACGCTATATCCTAACTACAGGTTCACGGGGGTCTGCTAGAGCCAATCTCAGCGAACACAGGGCGCAAGGCAGGAAACAAACCCCGGGCAGGGTGCCAGCCCACCACGGGGCACGCACACACACACACACACACACACACACACACACACACACACACCAAGCACACACTAGGGACAATCTAGAATCGCCAATGCACCTAACCTGCATATCTTTGGACTGTAGGAGAAAACCAAAGCACCCGGAGGAAACCCACGCAGACACGGGGAGAACATGCAAACTCCACGCAGGGAGGACCAGGGAAGCGAACCCAGGTATCCTTACTGCGAGGCAGCAGCGCTACCACTGCACCACTGTGACGCCCTTAAAGTATACATTAAATGTGAAAATTAAAAACATTCTCTGAAAAAAGTGTTTCTAGTTACATCTACTATTCAAATGCATTTGAAAGGATTTATCAAGCTAATTTTTAGTACAAAATGAAGATGAATAAATGCATTCACTTTAACTTTCAAGCACATAGCGACAGCTCTTCATACACAGAAAAGCAACAGAATCAAACAGTCAATAGATGTGAATACAGAGTCACTTTTTCATTTAGCCTGAAACATTTTTTAAATTAAAGCAGCCTACATAAAATATGTTTTCAAAGAGTATGAGCATGACCTGCTTTAGCATTTATGTTAAAGATAAACCCATGAATTAAAATCTACAATAATTTCTAAGAAGATTTTGAATCCTTAATTATGAAAACGTAAACGATCGTTTTCTCATCATTACGAGCAAAGCCCATCTTCCTCATCTGTCTCAAACAAACTTTACATGAAACCCTCATTTTAGTAACCATATATAAGGATAGGTTTCTAGTTATGTGAAATACAGAACACAAGAAATTCTTGTATAGAATTTAAAGACTGCAAACCCAATGACTGAATGCCTGTTTAATTACAGTACTCTAAGCCAGAAAATACAATTGAAGGATCAAACAGTTTATCTCTCCTTTTAACATTTGAAAAAAACTAATCAAAATACTTTAGTTTTTTGAAATTGTTACTAACAGTTGTTTCATATTTGATTTTGCAATCATGAAATGTGAAACTCACTCAAAGTCGCCTGCTCAAATGATTAACAAAAAATATGTGAAACACAATTTAGCTTTGCAGTGCAGCCACACTAATCCACTCATGCATGCATCAAAAAATATTTTCCTGTCCTTTTGAACATAAAGAAAAATGTGGCATATGGGCTAAAATTAGCTGTTTTTGGGGTTAGGTTTTTAACACTAGAATTACCAGAGCCTACGAAAAAACTCGTAAATCCGTCCCACCTTAAATCGCTTCTTAAAATCGTTCACAGCTCTCCACCAGCGTCTTTTGTCATCTAAATGTGCTGATAAAAGTCAGGCTGCAAAGCAGCCGGCTATTCCATCCCCCCACCGACTTAGAATGGGCACAAACTTCTCCCAGATCATGCCTTGATTGATTTTCTGGGAGTGAAGTGGAGTTTTAGAGTGGAAATAATAGATCGTTGTTTGGAACACACGCATTTAATGTCTGTTCCGTTTCTACAGTAATCTGTGTAAACACATTGTTAAAACAGAAATGTTTTTTATATTCTACTAGTAGATGACAAAATGTAGGCATAAACTATATAATGTATGAAGCCTGAAGTATCACACAAATACTTTCACGATTTACCTTTATTTATTTACTTACTTCCTAAAGCCTAAAGTCACAAGTAGTGTGCAGAGGGCATGCGCAAAAATGTGTGTAATGCCACGAAAAGTGCCTGCTGACACTTAAATATGCAAGCAATGGTATGTGCATTCTTGCTCCAATGTAGAAGGGAGCTGAGTTTACCTCTGTTACAGCGCGTCTATGTGAAAACAGCAGTATCAGATGCTGGGGCGGGGTGTGTATGGGCTCGTGAACCCGGCCGAGATAATAAAACTGACTAAAAAAAAAAAAAACAAAGCTAACCTTTACAAGTAGCATAAATTACACTGGCTGTTACAGACTGAAATCAAATGTATGTTTTTATTCTAAAATAGTAAGACTAAGAACAGTTTACTTCTCAAAACGGAGTCGTGCAGGATCGAACTCGCAACCTTTTGATTCCCAGTCGGCGGCTGATTCTATTGTGCTACGGAGGCAGTCATAATAAACGGGTGTCAATGTCACATGTTAAGGCGGCTTTTTGTTTCTGCAGTTATATTTTTGAATAAAAGCGCAATTGCTGTGTTAGATTTGTACCTTCTGTGAAAATATTTATTTTGATATTTGGACTTCAGGCTTCATACATTATATAGTTTATGCCTACATTTTCTCATCTACTACTAGAATATAAAAAACGTTTCTGTTTTAACAATGTGTTTACACAGATTACTGTATAAACGGAACACACATGAAATGCGTGTGTTCCAAACAACGATCTATTATTTCCACTCTAAAACTCCACTTCACTCTCAGAAAATCAATCAAGGCATGAGCTGGGAGAAGTTTGTGCACGTTCTAAGTCGGTGGGGGGATGGAATAGCCGGCTACTTGCAGCTTTTCTTTTATCAACACATTTAGATTAACAAAAGATGCTTGCTGAGAGGTGAGAAAGGTTTTAAGAAGCGATTTACGGTAGGACGGATTTACGAGTTTTTTCGTAGGCTCTGGTAATTCTAGTGTTAATAAATAAAACTAAAAACCTTTCTTCCCATATCAATGGTATAAAGTTTGCTGGCTGCAGAACAGAACAGCACAGTTTTGCATTTTTTTTGGGAAGGAAAACTCATTTGTTATATCACTAGTTAAGGAAAGACACAAAAATGTTATCGTTTAACCACTTATATAGTAAGGGATTTTTGACATTATTGTGCTTAAATTACATCCCTAAAAATAAATGCTTAAGGTAATACCATCTATAAACCACTCCACATCAAGATCACTAGTTCCCCTCATATGTTTGCTTCATCATGACTATCCACAAGGCAGCGTAGATGACCTATGTGTAACCTGATTCTCACAGTTATGTGGTATGCTCAAGTGTAATAAACATCAAGAAGTTATCCACAGTATCTGTTCCCTTAACATCACTAAAAATATTGTTAAGTGGGAGTGAAGCATTAGGAAGCATTAGTCAATTACATTCACCAACATAGACATGAGACTTCTACAAGCTATTCCAAAGCCTAAATGTCAATGAAACTGGAACTAAATAGTTCTTTAAACTATTAAAAGAAAAAATAATCAGTAGTTCAATCTCAATAGTGCTTACAGGTAGCTCTGCTGGTGTATGCATATCAATTACAGAAATGTACTAAAAACATAAATATTTTCCTTTTTTATTAACAAAGAAAGGCTTAAAAACAACAGATTAAAATAATATATCAACAAATATTCATTTTGATTTTTAGAAATTATGACAGTATGGTAATAACATTTTCAATTAGGATTCCAGGGCTACAAAGTTTATTTATATGAAATACATTAATATTATTTTAAAAGACCTTCAGTCAAACTGACCAAAACACCAAAGATTTAAGTAAGTTACACCTCAAGTTTAAAATCAAAGGCACTTACCAAAGGAGAGAGCGTTGGAGGAATGGAATGATACAAATCAAAAAACAGCTGTAGAGTTGAAGAATCCAAAAAAGCTAAAAAAAAATATATATATATTTTTTTTATTTTAAATAACAAGGAAATACAATTTTAATTCACTCATGATAGGTAAATAAACATTGTGATATTACCATAGGAAATAAAATTAACCATAATGCAAAAATATGTATAATACTGATTTAACATTCATTTTCTGAATGTACTGCTTCCATGAATGGCTCAATCTCAGTATCTATTAACAGCATCCTTAAAACACACAATCACTCCTCAGGGTTATCAATAAACCAGCATTTTGAAGAGCACATAAATATTACACTGTAAATATAATTAAAAAAAAATTTGATTTTGAGAAAAATGTTTCTGAGGGCCTTGGAAGAAATATGGTGCTATGAGGGCATGAGGAATTTTAAGGGATTAAAAGGTGACATAACCATTGTGGGTTCATAATCCCACCACTGACACTGTGTGACCCTGAGTAAAGCATTTCATCCACATGTGTTCCAAATGGAAAAAGAAAAACAGAAACATAACCAATGGCATTTCAAATGTCGTTAAGTCACTTTGGATAAAGGCGTCGGCCAAATAAATAAATGTAAATGTAGCATATGACAATAAAGGGGGAGTGGTAAAACAATTGTTGACATTTTTCCTATGTTACCACAAAAGTTAGTTAATAAAATTCATATAACTTTTTTGGATATACTTTATTAATCCCTGATTTCAGGAAATGTTTTCCAAAAACATATTATTAATGCTCAGTTCATGGTTAACATTTAAGGAATATATTTTTTTGTGTTATAACAATTACAAAAATAATTTTAAAAAATTGTGACAAGAGATGCACTGAAATAATTTTTTACACCAAAAATAACACTGAGTATTTAATAAACACTGTATCAGTACTCAATAACAAGTACCAATTCAAGTACTTTTACTAGAAGTAAAAGAATGTGTTTTCAACAACACATATATGAGAACAGTACAATTTTATTTAATAAGCCACAGTGACTGAAACCTATTATTAATAAAACAGTAATCATACTATTCTTAGAGTTATATTTATTTCAGTTAATAATAATTTCATAATTTTTGGTGTGAATATGAACTGTACATTATGCCAGTTGAGTTTGATTTCTGGGAATACCTTATTTTAAACACCTACTGCCATGAGCACAAAATTCTGAGCCGTATACATGCACCACTCAACATCACAGGTAACATTTTTCATATCAAAGGAAAATATGGAGCTATTATGAATCAAGGCTGAAATCCACGGCTTTGAAACAAAAATCCAGCAATGATAGGTTAGAACTTTACAATTTCTATTATTCACATTTTTGTAACACAGCCACTCCCAGAGACCTATTCCACAATTACCTGTTTGGACAGTATGTATCTGGATATGAAAAGTCTTGGGAAAGCAATTTTTAGATGTTCCCAAACTGAAAAACAACTTTTGCTTTTTTTTTTTTTTGTTTGAGTGTGACAAGGTTGATCTCTAGAACCTCTAAACAGACAACTCTACTCTTATGGTAAGAGCCTAATTAGTCAGATTACACTAAATTAGATGTGATTTTTGACAAAAATATTCAAGTTCTAACAGACATTCTTTATATAAATACTTAAAGAAATTAATTTAAAGAGAATGTGTATCCCTGGCACTGTAAATTTGGGGACTTGAATCTGACACCATTTTAGTTAATGTCTTTTTTACTCCACAATAGAAAAATTGCTTTTTAATTAAATATAAATAACCAGATTTATACACCAAAGCTTGAATTTTGTTTAAAAAATATATATGAAAAAAATATATAAAGATGCAAACAAAGATACTAGTGAAGGGCGGTATGACCAAAATTCTATATCATGGTATTTTTCATAATTATAATGGTTGCACGGTATTGGACAGTATTTTTTCTCCATGCATCAGTGGATGTTAAGCAAATTTTCCACTGCAATTACTGGCTAAGAATAACCTATTCCACTGTCATGGGAATTGTACATTGTACAAAAAACATTTTAATGTGCACAGAAGTATTAATACAGGTTTGCATGGCCCCATAAAGTGATATTTTTCAAGGGGGTGGCACTAATGTTGAGAAGGAATCGCATTGCATGACAGCTGCAGTCAAAATATAGAGCCTGTTTATTGAACAATATTTGCAAACAACTTAAACAAAAATTTTGACAACATATTTTCAACCATCCAAAGAAGCATTTAAACTTAGTAAAATATCCAGAGGTGCTTGTCAAAAGTTGTACTGCACTGAACAATGTCTTTGAAAAGGAATAAATAGTAAATATTTTTTGTAAACTAACTACACTTTGTTAATGTTAACAATCTCTGTCCACTGATATGTTAAAGCGACTTTTGAAACAACTTTACCATCATTAAACTGCATAAATATTTAAACTAATAAATAATAACAATAAAATAAATAATAGTGCAACTTCCAGTAACAATACTATTACTTCCAAGACTTCAAGCCCAGGTGCATTACACAGTATTAACCAAATAAAAATGAAATAAAATAAAACAAGGGCAACTTGGTGATGACATCTTTACCAACTGAACCATCATTAAGGCAAACTGCATTAATATGGACCTTGCTTGAAGCTAAGCTATATACATAAATAATAAAACTGCAACTTGCATTTATAATGCTATTTGTGGTATAGCCCTACGGAATTGTATTAGGGCCACAGTGAAGAAAAAAAAATACATATAAATGCTTTGTTAAGTGTTCCCCGACACAGTTGTTAATCGCTACGCTCTTCTTAAACTAACTTCCTCTGGCACTAAGAAGCAGTGATCACCGCACAGAATACATTCACTTCATGATATTCCTGCTCTCTGAAAATGTAGAATGCTAAGATAATTTTTCATGATGAAATGCATTAAAACAGGTATTAAACATGCACGGTAGTGAGGCGGTAGTGCTGCTCCCTCGCAGTAAGAGGTCCCCAGGTGTACGTTCAGTGAAGAGAACTTTATGGCAGATGTGACGAGGTTCCAAAAATCTGGATATATGAATGGGTATCGCACAGGTTTAACTTAAATATTGTGTAAATGTTGGGTTCGTGATCTGGTGGTCGAAGATACGAACACAGAATTCAATGGATGTTCTTCTAAGCGGGCTTTCTTTATTGCATGCGTGCTGTCTCTTTCTAACATATTAAACCCCCAGTTCCTATCCTTCCTTTTTTTTCTCCACATAACCAATCGCCACACGATAAATGTCCTTGTGAAATTAAAACTAGTTATAAACTTGGACCACGGAGTGTTCAGAACTTTAATAAAAAACTTCGTTATACATGTTTAATTATGCCCTCCATTCAGGGTTGCGCCCATCCCAGCAAGTAATGTGTACAATGCAGGAGGAAATCCTGAACGTGGCGCCAGCACATCGCAGGGTGAATACGAGCAATACATACACTAGCAGGGTTAATATAGCATAACAAAACCCCACATCCTACATGACTTTGAAAGGAAACTGAAGCACGTCGAGTAAACCCACCAGAAAAACATGCAAATTCAAAGCAGGGAACACCCGGGACCCCATTGCTGCGAGGCAGCAGTGCAACCACCACGCCACCGTGTCCCCAACATGATTAATACATGCTTTAATGCATTTCATCATGAAAATTATATCAAGTATTTATCTTAGCATTCTAACTGTTCAGGGAGCAGGAATATCATGAAATTAATGTATTCTGTGTGCTGTCTGTGCCTCCTCTTAGTGCAAGAGGAAGTCAGTTTAAGAAGCAGTAGCGATTAATACGGCTCCAGGAACACAACACAAAGCTAATGTGCTACATTACTTATGACGGGGTTTGAGAAAATCTAGTAAATTAAATATTCATTTTAAGATGAAGTTTAGTTTACGATGTTCTATTTTAATAACAAATTATGAGAATAAAGTCAAGATGCCGACTTTAATCTCGACAAACGGCGAATAAAGTGGAAATGTCGAGAATAAAGTCAACATGTCGTCACACTATTTATTACACAGTACCCAGGTACATTACAAAGTATTGAAAAAAATACAACTTGGCTTGCAGTGTTATCCAGTAGTATAGAAACAGTATACACACATTTGAACATAATGGTCCACATCCAACATTTTGAATCCAAAGTATCTCCAGACAACAGATGTGACTCCTTTTTCCAGCAAAAGTTCTTTTGTGTCATCATGTTCAACTTTATCGTCTGCTACAGCTTCAGTTTCAGAATGTTCTCTGTCCATTTTCACCGCTCAATACCTCTACTAACGCATGTACTGTACTCCGCTGTATGTTTGTTTAGCAGTGAAAAAGAGCCCTCTGTGGCATGTGTTTAGCGGTGTAGCAGTGAAAAAGGTCCCCCTTTAACAGTTTCCTGCTGCACCACGTTCTGAACGTTGTTTAGGCAATTTAAACTGGTGTTGCGGTATAAGAAAAATCCATATAACAAAAGTAAAAACAGTTTTCGGTATGAGCCGGTATACGCCCAGCACTAAAAGATACTTTATTTATGTGGTCACACATTTCCAGTAAATATGCTTCATCACACTGCTTTCATCATATCTATGAAAGACCATTATGCAAATATAAAATATGTGTGTTTTAAATGTTGTACAGTAATCCCTCGCTACATCGCGCTTCGACTTTCGCGGCTTCACTCTATCGCGGATTTTAAATGTAAGCATATCTAAATATATATCACAGATTTTTCCCTGGTTCGCGGATTTCTGCGGACAATGGGTCTTTTAATTTATGGTACATGCTTCCTCAGTTTGTTTGCCCAGTTGATTTCATACAAGGGACGCTATTGGTGGATGGCTTAGAAGCTACCCAATCAGAGCATGCTATTACATATTAACTAAAACTCCTCAATGATATAAGATATGCTTCCCGCGCTGTGTTTGATTGTTTGCTTTTCTCTCTCTCTGACATTCTCTGCACCTGACGGAGGGGGTGTGAGCAGAGGGGCTGTTTGCACAGAGGCTGTTTGATGAGAAGATACGGACGCTACTCAAAAAAATGCCGCCCTGACTGCGGTGCTTCGGCATACTTAAAAGCACAAAAGCACTAATTGATTTTTTGATTGTTTGCTTTTCTGTCACCCTCTCTCTCTTTCTCTCTCTGACTTTCTCTGCTCCTGACGGTGCTCCTTTGAAGAGAAGATATGTTTGCATTCTTATAATTGTGAGAAAGAACTGTCATCTCTGTCTTGTCATGGAGCACAGTTTAAACTTTTGACTGAAGGGTGTCATTTCATGTCTAGAGGGCTTTAATAATGTTTATATAAAAATAACCATACAAACATATGGTTTCTACTTCACGGATTTTCATCTATCGCGGGGGGTTCTGGAACGCAACCCCCGCGATCAAGGAGGGATTACTGTACTGCTATTTAACTGTGCTCATTTTCTGGCTGGCCAATTGGATACAATTTTATATCAAAGTAATTTGAATCTTTTTTTTTCCCAACTTGACAGCTACAAAAGCAAGCAGAAATATCTCACTGTGTGGGATCCAATTCTAGTAAGGCCAAAGTTTGCTTAAGGTGTACAATGTACCTATAAAGCAAAATTTGGAATTCACTTTTAAAGATCCAGTTAAAGAATAAAATACCAGCTAAGTTTGTGAGTGTGTGTGTTATGGTGACTATTGCAGGGCTAAGGTGTATGAGGCAAACATCACCTATACAAATAGGGACTAATAGGAGACAAGACAGTAAGAAATTAAAATTAAGAAAACATATAAGTAATAGGTCAGTGCTATATAATATTAACATAAATTATATAGGATGCAGCGAAACTGTGGGATGTTGAGTATTTGTATTGTGGTAAAAAATATTATAACAAGACAAATTAATTAATAGTAGTGAGGTTTGGATTTTATATCTTTAAGTAATTAAGCACATTAAGGAAAGTTCACTATATAATGTAAAAGCGTTTCCAGGTAACTTAGGGAAGGTGAGACAGGATGCAAGCAGACTACATCAGCAGAAAACTATATGTTTATTTGCTGTATGAGGAAGGCATCTGCCTTCAGCTTCTGTGCTAATAAAAAAGGAGCTGAAAATGACAAAGCAAACACACAATGCTTGACATTAATGATCTACGTGTTTTTCCTGACCGTGTTTACTTATAATTTAGTATGGTTCATTCTTCCTTGTGTTCGGCTAGCAACTGGAAGCAGCCAATGATGATAAGAAACTTTGTATGATGTAATCTAATTCTGTACCTTTTACTTGTATATAAAAAAGACCTCACCTAGCAGAAAAGGTGTGCATCTTGTTACAGAATGCTGTGTGCGTCTAGTTAAACTTCCTCCTGACTGTTTTCTCTTAGAGGTTTTAGGTCACCCAGGGGGTGATGATCATTTCTTCCGCAGTTTTCTTGGTGGCTGAACAGGAATAGGTGGCGGCTGCAGGTCCGAGCCCGAGTAAGGGATCCACTAAGGATCAGCGAAGTAGTTACAACTGGTAAGACCAGCTCTGGAAAAAAATAGGACTGGCTTGTCTCCAGAAACGGCTGGAAGCCGTGAGCCTCAGTTCCCCTCCTGTCGGAGAACCTGAGAGAAGGTGCAAGTTGCAGACTGGAAGTAAAGACAGTCACCGGTGAGTAGATATTTTACCATCTGATGTTGGGAATGCTGAGTTAGTACACTCCCTGAAACGAGGCAGAGTCTTTTTAGAGGCTCAGAAGAAGAAAAAAAAAAATTGGGGGTTGGGCTTTAAAAAGAACAGATAGTTGGAAAGCACCTGACAGTCGGGGAAGGCACAGCTAAGGTGGAGGGTGAGATTTTCACACAAATAGTTTGGTTATATTCCTGTCTTCCTTGGGGGTTACTACCACAGTTTTCTTGGTGGCCCATACGAGGACTGTCCAGATCACCTGATGAGGGATACCAGCTCTCAAGAAAATTTAGGACTGTCCCTGTTCCTAGTCTAAATGGGACCTAAGACCCAGGGATCACGACGGCCAACATCAAGGAGTTTGAAAATCCACAAATCAGGTAGGAGAAAGTTTGTCACAACTGGAAATAAAAAAGTCAACTGGAATGCAAAATTCAAGTTTGAGGATCTTCTACCAGGTGTTGATAGAAGGGGGAATATATTAGTTAACTGAAATAAGATATAAGGAGCCCCTGGAAAAACAAAAAAATTAACAGGTTGGGAACCCGGGGTGAGACAAATTGTCTCACGGGAAAAGGACAGTTTGGGGTAATGTTGTAAAAGCTGGGTTTTTGAGTGTGTGTGTTATGGTGACTGGCTTGCAGTGTGTTTGAAAAAAAAAACAATATGAGTATGAGATTGTGCGTGGCATAAATAAATAACTGAAATGAAATTATATAGAAATATGTATCTTAATTTGTATATTGATATATAAATATATATATATATATATATATATATATATATATATATAATTAGCACAAGACAAATATATGTATGGAATGATTTAAGTTCCATTGTGGTTGGCTTTTGTGGTTTTTAATAAAAAAAGGTTTGCTGAGGATGGAATTGGTAGGTGGAGTCTGAGAAGGGAGAGTAAATGTACATTACAACCTGATGAAGTTTGTCCCACTAGTGATAATTATGGAGTATATTATTAGGGTTCAAGTATTGGACTGGATGGAAAGTAAAGGAGTGTTGGTTATGAGTATAATAAAGGAAGGATAGATGCTTATAGAACAATGTGAAAGAATGTAAACCAAAACAACGATGGATGCCTGTGAGTTAGGAGTTTGGTAAAGGAACTATATACACCAAGGTGACATGTTAAGGTTGACAGTTATTAGGTGGAGACATGTGGACTAACCTGACAACTGAATATTTGCAGTGTTCCTGTGGTGGCGCATTACTGCTCAAGAGCGAGATGACAGCCATGACGGGGTATGGGTTTACAAGGAATCTGGTGAAGAGATGTGGACATGGAACTGATCTCAGGCATTTGGACGAGTCACATTAATAATACATGGAAGGAAAATGACTTGTTGCCAGTGGGAAAAAAACTGTGTTGTTTGTGATTATTGCTGAGTTCTTCAAATAGACTGTGCAATGTCTCAATGTCCTCCCTCTTCACAACATGATTGATTCTTTCCTCCTCATTATCCAGTGACCCCAGCCTTAATACTCTTAAAAATTTGCCAGTGATTGTCTTAGCTGTGGATCAGATGTTCTTTTCCTACCACTGCACTGTGTTGAACATTTCTTTTTTGTTTTATTTTGCATCCTACCAAAAGAGACTTCAGGATTTGCTCCACTCTCCAGCTAAATAACAAGCCTGCTCAGGTCTAGTTTTGCAAGTCTCCTGGAGTAAAGACTTATTTAGCTATAGTGGAAGGATCCAGGTATGTGGACAGTGGGTTATGTATGTTATATTAGATGTGAAGGGCAAGCTAAATAATAAAACAAGTCTCTCAGTTAGGGCTATTTGTTCCAATGTACATTAAAAGTGGGGCTACTTCAGAGAGTGGTGACTTTTCATCTGTTGCTTTACTATGATTCAAAGGAGAAATTGCAAAAAGGACACTAAAGCTTTTACTTTTCTTTCTAGCAAAAAATCGTAAAAGTTTCGTGTTCTAAACTCCAGCTGGTTACATAAAAGGGAGAAAGGCCGCTTTTCTACTCCCGTATCAAGGTTAAGATTTATGCCTCGTCCTGAAATTAAGCAACAGTTGCTATCTTTTCTTAGCATGATTGGCTATTGCCGAAAGTGGATCTTAAAAAAGAAAACAACAAGCACTGATGTCAGCTCCTACATTTGTATTAAACTGAATTTTTAAGTAATTAGCTGAAAATATATCGTGCACACAAAATTTTGAAATATCTGATATTAATTTCTAGAGCTTTGAATTGATTTTGGGTTACAATGAGTTTTGACTGTGTAAGATAGTTTGTAAATGGAAATGTCACCACTTTGCTCATAAGACTACTTATACATGTACAAAACATCTTTCCTTCAAACCCTGGCCAAGTTCTAAGGAAAAATTTTCTTTTAATAGTAAATACAATACAACTGAGACAATTTAATAAAATAAATAAATAAAATACTATTTTTGTGTGTGGTGGTGTGTGCTGTGATGCTTTTGAGAAATGTAGAATGTATTTTGAACATGGATGAATGTAAAACCACTATTAAGACAGGAAAGTATGGTGACGCAGCAATTACCACTACTGCCCAATAATATGAATGGAATATTGAGGCTCATATACACTCTGTGTGGAGTGTTTTTACAGTTTAAGTGCCCTTGAGTAGGCCTTATATTATGTTGAAGCCAATGAATAAAAAATGTGTTGTTTGAATGAATGACAAGGTTGATACAAAATTGAGAATATATACAGTGCATCCAGAAAGTATTCACAGCACATCACTTTTTCCACATGTTACAGCCTTATTCCAAAATGGAATAAATTTGTTTTTTCCCTCAGAATTCTACACAAAACACCCCATAATGACAACATGAAAAAAGTTTACTTAAGGTTTATGCAAATTTATTAAAAATAAAAAAATTGAGAAAGCACCTGTACATAAGTATTCACAGCCTTTGCCATGAAGCTCAAAATTGAGCTCAGGTGCATCCTGTTTCCCCTGATCATCCTTGACATGTTTCTGCAGCTTAATTGGAGTCCACCTGTGGTTAATTCAGTTGATTGGACATGATTTGGAAAGGCACACACCTGTCTATATAAGGTCCCACAGTTGACAGTTCAAGTCAGAACACAAACCAAGCATGAAGTCAAAGGACTTGTCTGTAGACCTCCAAGACAGGATTGTCTCGAAGCACAAATCTGGGGAAGGTTACAGAAACATTTCTGCTGCTTTGAACGTCCCAATGAGCACAGTGGCCTCCATCATCTGCAAATGGAAGAAGTTCGAAACCACAAGGACTTTTCCTAGAGATGTCCGGCCATCTAAACTGAGCAATTGGGGGAGAAGGGCATTAGTCAGGGAGGTGACCAAGAACCCGATGGTCACTCTGTCAGAGCTCCAGAGGTCCTCTGTGGAGAGAGGAGAACCTTCCAGAAGGACAACCATCTCTGCAGCAATCCACCAATCAGGCCTGTATGGTAGAGCGGCCAGACGGAAGCCACTCCTTAGTAAAAGGCACATGGCAGCCAGCCTGGAGTTTGCCAAAAGGCACCTGAAGGACTCTCAGATCCTGAGAAACAAAATTCTCTGGTCTGATGAGACAAAGATTGAACTCTTTTGTGTGAATGCCAAGATATCAAAGGAGTGGCTTCAGGACAACTCTGTGAATGTCCTTGAGTGGCCCAGCCAGAGCCCTGACTTGATTCCGATTGAACATCTCTGGAGAGATCTTAAAATGGCTGTGTACCGACGTTTCCCATCCAACCTGATGGAGCATGAGAGGTGCTGCAAAGAGGAATGGGCGAAACTAGCCAAGGATAGGTGTGCCAAGGTTATGGCATCATATTCAAAAAGACTTGAGGCTGTAATTGCTGCAAAAGGTGCATCAACAAAGTATTGAGCAAAGGCTGTGAATACTTATGTACATGTGATTTCTCAGTTTTTATATCTATACTAATAAAAGGCAAAGCCCTCACTGACTCACTCACTCACTCACTGACTCATCACTAATTCTCCAACTTCCCGTGTAGGTAGAAGGCTGAAATTTGGCAGGCTCATTCCTTACAGCTTACTTACAAAAGTTAAGCAGGTTTCATTTCGAAATTCTACGTGCAACGGTCATAACGGTCAACAACGTCCGCCATGTTGAACTTTCTGATCCATGGCACCATCTTCACAAAATTTGGTAGGCGGCTTCCCTGCGCTAACCGAAACCAATGTACTTATTTCCGTGGTATGACGCCACTGTCAGCCGCCATATTGAACTTTCCAATGTCACTAATTCTCCAACTTCCCGTGTAGGTAGAAGGCTGAAATTTGGTACTTATTTCGGTGGTATGATGCCACTGTCGGTCGCCATATTGAACTTTTCAACGGTCTTTGTTACTTATGGGCCCATCTTCAAGAAATTTGGTACGCGGGTTCCCAACGCTAACTGAATCCTACTTACGTACATATATCGTCCATAGCTTGCAGCTCGGTCACCGTGTGAGGCGCCGTTGGGTCCCCCATCCCAACGCCTCCCACGATGTTGGCTGCCTGCCTATATAAGGCCGTCCGTCGCTTCAGTCTCTACATTCCCTTCCTTGCTTCGCCACGAGATTCACGTCTCCCTGCTAATAACTACAGTCTTTTTATTTAATCTACGGCTTCTCCGCTGTTTTATTGTTCATTTATGACAATTATAGTTATTGTTTAGGTATTTTAGACTTACTTTACATTGTTCAGGTACCCATTTCATTCCAACCGTACCCCCATTAACATGTCTATCGAGGTGATCAACATCGATCAAAGAACTGTCACTTACCGAGTGGTTTCCATGCCCAGAGATGGCACCTGCCTTTTCCATTCTATTTGTTACATATTGCACGGCCATATCAGGCTCACTCTTGATATCCGGAGGAAAATTGTGTCTTATGTATTGAATGACTGGGACAGGTTCAAGGTGTGGACTGATGACGGTACAGGAGATAATTATACTACACAGGAGCACTATAAGAGTGAAATGCTGAAGCCCTTCACCTATGCATCTGAATGTGAGTTGATTGCTGCCGCTGAATTGTTCGGTTGTCGTTTTTAAGTGTACCGAAATTACCAAATATTTTACACCTTTCGACAACCCCCAATGCCTCTTAAACATCTTAAATTGACAGGTGACGATTTCAGTAGTGGACACTTTGATGTTTCTGAATGTTTAAACTCTAAAAAGCTGGATGTGAAGTTATCGATGAAACCGGTTGTATACTTACAACGCTTGACAGATGCCAAATGTCTCTTAAACACAAGTCCTACAAATACTGTCGGAATTGAAACAAACCATGAAACTCAAACTGATTATGACAGCAGCAATCCAAGCTGTGAGATTTGAAACAAGATTACTGTTCACATGGCCAACTGTACGTTGCATGCTCAAGAGTAAGCTCAGCGCACAGCTTGGTCATATTACAATCGGAGGGCTGAACTCACAATATGGTATACAAAGAGATCCTTAACAAATAATTATTGGTATATTTTCCCTCAGTTTAAAAAGGTTTAATTTTCTTCTTAATAAAAATTTTAAGGCAGTACTACGCCGCTGCGAAGCTCGGGTATTTTGCTAGTTTTTAATAAATTTGCAAAAACTTCAAGTAAACTTTTTTCACTTTGTCATTATGGGGTGTTGTGTGTAGAATTCTGAGGAAAAAAATGAATTTAATCCATTTTGGAATAAGGCTGTAACATAACAAAATGTGGAAAAAGTAATGCGCTATGAATACTTTCCGGATGCACTGTATGTTTATATTGTTCAAACTGAAAGATCTCTGAATTCAAGCTGAAAATAATATGATTAGGTGCAATTAAAAAAGTTTCCAAATAATGTGTACGACTGCCTCCTTTATGACTATTGGCCATACTTTGAAAAATTGAGTTTTTTCTAGTAATTTTTAATTTAAAGTAAAATCAGACATATTTCCCAAGACAGTGAGGAAGCTGGTATTAAGCATTGGCTTCCAGTCTAGGTAGTGTTCCATATTAAGATATACTATACAAAACAGAGGTAAACAATGAAAAGAAAAAAAAAAGTAGAATGCGGAGTTTAACTGTTCTACCATACTTTGTTTACATTTTTTGAAAAATAATTAGAAACTATGCTCCTGCTGCTATGTGATATAAATGATATAAATAAACTTTGTAGCCCCCCTGGAATCCTAATTGAAAATGTTATTACCATACTGTCATAATTTCTAAAAATCAAAATGAATATTTGTTGATATATTATTTTAATCTGTTGTTTTTAAGCCTTTCTTTGTTAATAAAAAAGGAAAATATTTATGTTTTTAGTACATTTCTGTAATTGATATGCATACACCAGCAGAGCTACCTGTAAGCACTATTGAGATTGAACTACTGATTATTTTTTCTTTTAATAGTTTAAAGAACTATTTAGTTCCAGTTTCATTGACATTTAGGCTTTGGAATAGCTTGTAGAAGTCTCATGTCTATGTTGGTGAATGTAATTGACTAATGCTTCCTAATGCTTCACTCCCACTTAACAACATTTTTAGTGATGTTAAGGGAACAGATACTGTGGATAACTTCTTGATGTTTATTACACTTGAGCATACCACATAACTGTGAGAATCAGGTTACACATAGGTCATCTACGCTGCCTTGTGGATAGTCATGATGAAGCAAACATATGAGGGGAACTAGTGATCTTGATGTGGAGTGGTTTATAGATGGTATTACCTTAAGCATTTATTTTTAGGGATGTAATTTAAGCACAATAATGTCAAAAATCCCTTACTATATAAGTGGTTAAACGATAACATTTTTGTGTCTTTCCTTAACTAGTGATATAACAAATGAGTTTTCCTTCACAAAAAAAATGCAAAACTGTGCTATTCTGTTCTGCAGCCAGCAAACTTTATACCATTGATATGGGAAGAAAGGTTTTTAGTTTTATTTATTAACACTAGAATTACCAGAGCCTACGAAAAAACTCGTAAATCCGTCCCACCTTAAATCGCTTCTTAAAACCTTTCTCACCTCTCAGCAAGCATCTTTTGTTAATCTAAATGTGCTGATAAAAGAAAAGCTGCAAGTAGCCGGCTATTCCATCCCCCCACCGACTTAGAACGTGGACAAACTTCTCCCAGCTCATGCCTTGATTGATTATCTGTGAGTGAAATTGAGTTTTAGAGTGGAAATAATAGATCGTTATTTGGAACACACGCATTTCATGTGTGTTCCGTTTATACAGTAATCTGTGTAAACACATTGTTAAAACAGAAACTTTTTCATATTTTAGTAATAAATGTTACAACATGTAGGCATAAACTATAAAATGTGGAAAGCCTGAAATCCAAAGATCAAATAAACACTTTCACAACAAGGTTCAAGAACAATACAACTGCTTCTGTGGCATACCGGTAAGATTTGCTGACACAGCGAGCAGTAGGCTTACTGTGCCTCAGAGACCCAAGGTCAGTTCCCCGCTGGGGAGAAAATGTTATTTTTTTTTCTTTTTAACCTTCACCACTCTGCCTGCCTGAACTCCCTGTCTATCTATATAGTAATAACAGTAAATTTAATATTATATAGCAGCTTCCCTGGTCTGCCTATCATATAGTGCCTTTCCTTCCTATGTATCTATATATCTATCCCCTTAGCTGTTTTTTTTTATATATCTATTATACAGTGCCTTCCCTGTATATTTATATATCTAGTGACTTCTCTGTCTGTCTGTCTGATTGCATATAGCACTGAACTTACTGCTCTGTACTATTCTGTCCTCTGTATGTCCTGGAGTACAAAAGAAACACCACCATACAGCAACATGTGGGGACTGGTAAGATCGGGGAAAAAAACACAGGGTCACTGATTACAAACCACAAGATTAACGAAAGAGACAATATATGTAAAAACATCATCGCACTAATGCAATATTATTTATTTTCAAATAATATTGCATGTACTGTGCATTGAAACTGCTGCACTGAATAAGCTCACGCCTTTTATAAAAGTGCCAGCGTTTATTTAAACCTGATCTGATGCGGTTCGTTTTCAAATAATATTGCATGTACTGTGGGTTGAAACTGCTGCACTGAATAAGCTCACGCCTTCTGTAAAAGCGCCAGGGTGTATTAAAATCTGATCTGACGCTGTTCGTTTCCAAATAATATTGCATGTACTGCACTATTTTAGAATAAAAACATACATTTGATTTCAGTCAGTCTGTAACAGCCATTGTAAATGTATGATAATTGTAAAGGTCAGCTTTTTTTTTTTTTTAATTCAGTTTCATTCTCTCAGTTGCGGTCAAGATACACACATAAAGACGCTCTATAGCTCGAAAGTTATTTATTTGGATCACATAAAGACGTGCTATAGCTATAGATACGAAGAAGGCAGATTCGTCAGCGTTTGTGTGTCAGATACTACTAGAATATGAAAAACGTTTCTGTTTTAAAAATGTGTATTACACATATTACTGTAGAAACAGAACACACATGAAATGTGTGTGTTCCAAATAATGATCTATTATTTCCACTCTAAAACTCCACTCCACTCCCAGATAATCAATCAAGGCATGAACTGGGAGAAGGTCGTGCACATTCTGAGTCCGTGGGGGGATGGAATAGCCGGCTGCTTGCAGCTTGTCTTTATCGGCACATTTAGAAGACAAACGACACTGGCAGAGAGGTGTGAACGGATTTAAGAAGCAATTTAAGGTGGGACTGATCTATGAGTTTTTTTCGTAGGCTCTGGTAATTCTAGTGTTAAGGGGGAAGATGTAACTATTTACACAGATTTTCATTACACCTTTGAAGCATGCTATGATCAATGGGTTTCTGTGGAAAGCGTGAGGGTTCAAAACCAGTACTGGCCAATCGATTCAGCACCATGCTTTGGTGAATAATTTGTCTAGTGCAATTATGGAACCCAGTCAAATTGTTGTAGTAAAATGCCAGGCAGTATGAATAACCAAGATCCAGCAAGCTGAGAGAATGTGCAAGTGGATTATTGGGGCAAAAACGCTGCACAGAGGCTTGACGCACCTATTTACCATGTAATGCTGCTATAAGATGTGCCCGGCATGCCTCTTACGCCAGTGATTTAAGTTTTTCCTTACAGACCAGTGCAACAACCACAGATATTCAGACTTGGAAATAAGAAGGACCTTTCTTGGATAAGGATGGGATATAGCACCATCTACAGATTAATAAACCTTTTCTGCCCAAATCTTTTTTCCCAGGCTTTGCAAAGTTTGCTTGTGGATCAGATCATGCTGCTAAAGACACAATGGTGTCACATGTGGAGAGCTTTTGAAGGGTTCCAGGGTTCTCATTTAATGCCACAGCGTACTGTCAGAAGTATATGGTATGTATGAAACATAGCAAAGGAAAATGACTGAAGATTGGACAATTTGTCATCCCTTTCCCAGATGGCCCCTTTGATTATCTGCAGATGGATTTTATTAAATTGATACCCTCAAAGAGATGTAAATTTTACTTGCTTATGAAACTGATGTGTTTTATTGATGGGTAGAAGGGCTCCTCTGTAGACATGCTGATGCAAAATCAGTGGCAAAGGCCTTGGTGAGAGAAGTGCTTATCACCCACAGTGTACTGTAATGGGGGAAAGGACCAATCCGACATTGAAAAGTGAAATTGGCTAAAGAACATGAGGAAACTGGCATTACGTGGCCAGATGCCCCTCCACTTGTCTTGGCTGCAATGTCTAGCAGGACCCACTACCAAACAGGACTGTCACCTTTCAAAGGGCTGATGGGTCAGCCAATGCAGGTCCTAATACCTGAAGGGCGGGTCGAACTGGAAACCGTTGATTGGGATTTTTCTCGTTTCTTTCAGGCCTCTAAAGAATGCTGAAAGGTGTGTACTCCCAAGTGAAAGAGTCCGGGAGAGTGGCCCCTCCCACTGAGTTACCTGATGAGAGGATCCATCCTGGAGATTGGGTTTTGTTCCGATACACCTGGCAAAAGCACTGGCTCCAGCCCCAGTGGTGAGGCCCGCTTCAAGTCCTGTTAGTTACCTAGCATGCTATAAAGGTAGAAGGCATCGACTCCTGGATCCACCATGTCCTTTGCCCTCTGGACTAGTTTGTATTGGCTACAGACTAAGAACAGTGTATCCAGGGTTGACAGACACTAACTTGAGACAGCCATTTGGAAGCGTACTTGGACTGGTAATGTATGGTGGGACCTGATGAACTTTACTGTTACTCCAATATACACTGAATCTTGTTATGTTTGTTCTAATGACTCCTATGTCATCTCCCTATAATGAATCTACCTGTTTTCTTTCTACCATAAATATGTCTTGTGTGCTTGTTAATCAGGTGTTTTTAATTGTATCCTCCTCCTCCCCTCCAGTGATCCCTTGGATCCACTTCTTGATGTCCTTGATGGAATTTCTTTTGTGTGAGCATTTTAAATGCTCAAGTAGGTGTGTGGTAAAAATATCATAACAAGACTAATTAATAGTTGTGAGGTTTGGATTTTATATCTTAAAGTAATTAAGCACATTTAGCAAAGTTCACTATATAATGTAAAAACATTTCCAGGTAACTTAGGAAAGCTTAGACGGGATGCATGCAGAAATACACCGAACTGTAAGCAGGAAACTATGTTTATTTGCTGTATGAGGAAGGAATCTGCCTTCAGTTTCTGTGCTAATAAAGAAAGGTGCTGAAAACAGCAAAGCAAACACGCAACGCTTGACATTAATGATCTACGTGTTTTTGCTGACCATGTTTACTTGTAATTTAGTATGGTTCATTTTGCCCTGTGTCCGGCTAGCACCTGGAAGCAGCCAATAATGATAAGAAACTTTGTATAATGTCATCTAATTATGTACCTTTTACTTGTGTATAAAAAAGACCTCACCTAGCAGAAAAAAATGTGCATCTTTTTACAGAATGCTGTGTGTGTCTAGTTACCACATCTTGTAATAGGAGTGCTCCCTCTTCAAACAGAATAAATGGTTATGATTCAAACTTCCTACAGCCTGTTTTCTCTTAGACATTTTAGGTCACCCAGGGGGTGACAATCTTTTCTTCCACAGTATATTTAAAACAAATGCAAAAAAATATTTTTTATCAAAAAGAGAACTGTTGATACACACAACCAGCAGTCAAGCAATGTAGTTTACCATGGCAAATTTTGAGCCTTGAAACTTTCGCTCTGAAATATATCATAAACACTAAGTAAAGAAGGGCATTTAAGTTGGAATGAATTGCCTATATTTGTTAAATCTTTCTTTAGGTCCTTACCTGACCTCCAACTCGTGGGAATTTGCACGGTGCAAAGGTCATCTGATGATTCATCCGTGGAAGTTCCAATAAAATCAAAATTCAGACAGTTGTGAGCCAACTTTAGAAGCTGCATGAGAAGTCCATGTTGATTTTCATCATTTAAATTGAGGTTCTTGCCTGATGCCTGTAAATATTAATTGTAAGCCTGTGAGACAGCAGTAGAAGACTGAAAAAAATATTATTCACCTAAAAATTTGTTATTGTAATTAAGTTAAATGTTTCTTTATAATTCACTCTTATTTTTCAAATAAAATACAGTTCTGACAAGCACTTCCTTTCCAAACAATAGTATATACAATATAACACTTGTATTATATATCATATTATATATTATATGTTATATAATACAATACTTGTTCCTAATTGAAATATAATACTTTTCAAAGTATGAAGAATATTGAGTAGGCTGTATTTTGACAAGTAACACAGTAGTGAATGCAACAGACATTATACTTTAAATAGTATACATACGTAGCCTTTTATGTAGCCTAGATTAAGAACTTTAAAAATCATTAATATGAAACATATTTTATATACATTTCCATTATGAGTATTTTCCATCTTTGAGGTTTACCTGTTGCAAAAGTAACTCAACACTATTTTTACTCCCAAAAAAATCATTCTGTTTTTCACACTGTTCCCAAAAAGTCTTCTTGATAATCCTGCTCCTGATTTGCTAACTATTCACATTGTTTCCTGTTTTTAAAATAAATGATATGTGGCCATTTTCTTCCTCTTTTTATCAGGAAAGGTTACAATTTAACTTGATCAGTTTGCCAAATGTTTATATATTATATATAGGATTTTCTAGAAAATATAGTATGAAGTATAGTATAAAATTTAGTATAAAGCAGGATGTATCTTTTCTTGACAATTTCACAGACTACTAGGTACTTCTGCAAATATCACTTAGTGTTCCAGTAGAAAAATCAAACTAAGTCAAGTTAATGTTAATCAAGCAAGTTTCAAAATAATGCTCATTATGCATTATTTCTGTTGCTTTAGAAAGTGATAAAATGTTAAAATAAATTTTAGATAAAATTATAATATGATAAAGTCAACAATAGACATGTATAGATCAAAAAAATTAAATACCTGTAACAAAAGGAATTCTGTCAAAAAAATACAGTACTCAAGAAAGAGTAAAATAAAATTACTTTACCTGTTTTAATAAATTGCAGGACAATGTAAAGATGTCAAAGAGAGAAGAATCTCTAAAAGAAGATGCAATTTTCCTGTGTTTGGTTAATGGATGTGTTGTGTCTGCCTGAAAAATCAAGAACGTACATAGGAAAGGAACTGTTAAAAATGTATAAAGTTTGCAAATATTTTCACTTACCCTAGTAAGAAATAGTGCAACTTTTTAATGGTATACCAGGTATCTATCAAATTACATTTAAGTTAAATAAAAGAAATCATACAACTGTACTTCACTCTAACTTTAAAAATAAGTTTGGTATTTCTGAAGTTGAAGTTATTTGTTCACATTTACAGTATATACTGATTTGCAACATGAAAGTGTGTTTTAAAGTAAAGCATTTTTGCAAACTTAAAATAAAAACCTAGACTGTTCTTGCATTTTAAAATGGAAGTTGGGGGCAGAAGCCAAACATAAAAACAAACGCTTTAAAAATTAAAGATTATGCCCACTTTTTAAGCCAAGAGTATTAATGAGTACTGATTAACATCTTAGTTTAACAGACATATCACAAAAAAGTGTATTCGTATCATTTTAGGAAGGCAAAAAGCAAAACCGTTTAGTGAGATTCCTTTCTCAAAGGAAACTAGCTAATTGCCTACCAGGAGGGACTGTTATTATTGTTATTGAATGTTGATGCCCAGTGAATTACTGTCTTTGCTGTGTCAACAAGTAGACAATAACAACTGAAAAAATGTCACTCGTAGGATCACTCAGACTTTCACTATATGTGATAATAATAAATTTTAACTTAAAATAGCTACAATTCACAACTCAAAACTATTTCATTATCTATTGACTTAAGTAAATGTCTACCACATATAAACTGTGAAAGTTACTAACTACAACTGGTTTGTGCTCTTAAATCAGTTTCATCATAGTTTGGCTATAACACATAATACATTCTTTAAATTTTCTCAGATTTATTTATTTTTTTTAAATCATGTATGTGCTTATGACTTGCTACAGACAGTGATAATACTGAGTCTTGACTGGCACTGTGAACAGAGTATCGACATGAAACTCTTATGTTAATGCTTCACTATCACACACATGCACTCAAATAATGGCAGATGATTTCAGGGCATACAGACAGGTCTGCTGCTATATCAGATAACTGGCACACTGTTGTGCAGCACTTTATTTGTTATAAGCCATATCAGTGCTGTTGAAATAACAGAACTGCACAGGCAAAAGTAGGATAATAGGCAGCCTGAAGCTACAGAAATTTGGCAAACTGGGGATGCACTATGTAAATGTCAAAATTCCACCCACAAATGAGTAGATAAGAGAACAGAAAAATATCTTCACCTCAAAAAACAGTACCAAGAATGTCTGATGAAATCTGTTAACTGTTGTTGTCACAAGCATTTCTCAGAACACTGAAGGGATGCTTTCTTAAATCAAATTTCTTGCTTGCAAATAGATATAAAGTTTAAAGGCTTTTGTTTTCTTATTTGGACTCCTGCCCGATGACTTCCATTTTAAAATCCAAGAACAGACTAGGATTTTTATTTTAATTTACTGGTACAAGAAATGCTTCCCTTTAGAACATAATTTCATGTGGCAAATTATTATATATAATTATTGTGAAAAAAATAATTTTGCCTTTGAATTGTGAATTGCTAACAGCACCATCTAACTATAAGTATGTTTGTTGAGATGTCCCCCTAATTACAACAGTGTAGAGTACATATGTATTTGGCTGCTCTAAAATATTAATAGGCATATAATTTAATGGAAATCAATAATATGAACTTAAAAATACGCTTTACACACGCAAATCAAAATTATGTTTATTATGGAGCATTAGAAACACTCATGTGATAGCATTCAGCCAAAGTAATGTGCTAATACGATTATATCCAATTTCAGAAATTAGTTTAAAGAAAAATTGCTGCATACTTATTTGTAAATGAATCTAGCACATGCCAATGTTAAAAAAGTGCATAAGTCATGCTACTACAACAATGTAAGTCTGGGTTGCCCTACAAGCTCTTTCCAGTCCCGGCAGAATGCAATCCACACTTTCTATGGTAAGGCCAAAGCGAATAAACAATCCACTATGCCAATGTAATAATGCTTTACTACCCTTTATTATCATAACTAGCAAAATACCCACGCTTCTCAGCGGAGAAGTAGTGTGTTAAAGAAGTTATGTAAAAGAAAAGGAAACATTTTAAAAATAACGTAACATGATTGTCAATGTAATTGTTTTGTCACTGTTACGAGTGTTGCTGTCATATATATATATATATATATATATATATATATACACACATATATATATATATATATATATATATATATATATATATATATATATATATACACACACTCACCTAAAGGATTATTAGGAACACCATGCTAATACGGTGTTTGACCCCCTTTCGCCTTCAGAACTGCCTTAATTCTACGTGGCATTGATTCAACAAGGTGCCGAAAGCATTCTTTAGAAATGTTGGCCTATATTGATAGGATAGCATCTTGCAGTTGATTGAGATTTGTGGGATGCACATCCAGGGCACTAAGCTCCCGTTCCACCACATCCCTAAAATGCTCTATTGGGTTGAGATCTGGTGACTGTGGGGGCCATTTTAGTACAGTGAACTCATTGTCATGTTTAAGAAACCAATTTGAAATGATTCGAGCTTTGTGACATGGTGCATTATCCTGCTGGAAGTAGCCATCAGAGGATGGGTACATGGTGGTCATGAAGAGATGGTCATGGTCAGAAACAATGCTCAGGTAGCCCATGGCATTTAAACGATGCCCAATTGGCACTAAGGGGCCTAAAGTCTGCCAAGAAAACATCCCCCACACCATTACACCACCAGCCTGCACAGTGGTAACAAGGAATGATGGATCCATGTTCTCATTCTGTTTACGCCAAATTCTGACTCTACCATTTGAATGTCTCAACAGAAATCGAGACTCATCAGACCAGGCAACATTTTTCCATTTTGGTCAGCTCATGCAAATTGTAGCCTCTTTTTCCTATTTGTAGTGGAGATGAGTGGTACCCGGAGGGGTCTTCTGCTGTTGTAGCCCATCCGCCTCAAGGTTGTGCGTGTTCTGGCTTCACAAATGCTTTGCTTTATACCTTGGTTGTAACGAGTGGTTATTTCAGTCAAAGTTGCTCTTCTATCAGCTTGAATCAGTCGGCCCATTCTCCTCTGACCTCTAGCATCAACAAGGCATTTTCGCCCACAGGACTGCTGCATACTGGATGTTTTCCCTTTTCACACCATTTTTTGTAAACCCTAGAAATGGTTGTGCGTGAAAATCCCAGTAACTGAGCAGATTGTGAAATACTCAGAACGGCCCGTCTGACACCAACAACCATGCCACGTTCAAAATTGCTTAAATCACCTTTCTTTCCCATTCTCATATTCAGTTTGGAGTTAAGGAGATTGTCTTGACCAGGACCAAACCCCTAAATGCATTGAAGCAACTGCCATGTGATTGGTTGATTAGATAATTGCATTAATGAGAAATTGAACAGGTGTTCCTACTAATCCTTTAGGTGAGTGTATGTGTGTGTGTGTATACATATATATATATACATATATATATATATATATATATATATACATACATATATATATGTATATATATATTAATATGCATATATAAGTATATATATATATATATACATATATATACACATGTATATATATTAATATGCATATATAAGTATATATATATATATTAATATGCATATATAAGTATATATATATATAATAGCAGAATACCTAAACATGGAGAAGTAGTGTGTTAAAGAAGGTATGAAAAAGAAAAATGAATGTAATTGTTTTGTCATTGATATGAGTATTGTTCTCATATCTCCATCTATATATATATATATATATATATATATATATATATATATATATACACACAGGTATATATATACAGGGTTGGCCGTTCATATGGATACACCTTAATAAAATGGGAATGGTTGGTGATATTAACTTCCTGTTTGTGGCACATTAGTATATGTGAGGGGGGAAACTTTTCAAGATGGGTGGTGACCATGGTGGAGATTTGGAAGTCAGCCATTTTGGATCCAACTTTTGTTTTTTCAATAGGAAGAGGGTCATGTGACACATCAAACTTATTGGGAATTTCACAAGAAAAACAATGGTGTGCTTGGTTTTAACGTAACTTTATTCTTTCATGAGTTATTTACAAGCTTCTGACCACTTATAAAATGTGTTCAATGTGCTGCCCATTGTGTTGGATTGTCAATGCAACCCTCTTCTCCCACTCTTCACACACTGATAGCAACACCGCAGGAGAAATGCTAGCACAGGCTTCCAGTATCCATAGTTTCAGGTGCTGCACATCTCGTATCTTCACAGCATAGACAATTGCCTTCAGATGACCCCAAAGATAAAAGTCTAAGAGGGTCAGATCGGGAGACCTTGGGGGCCATTCAACTGGCCTGACGACCAATCCACTTTCCAGGAAACTGTTAATCTAGGAATGCTCGGACCTGACACCCATAATGTGGTGGTGCACCATCTTGCTGGAACGTGCCAGCTTCAGTGCATAAAGAGGGAAACACATCATCATGTAGCAATTTCGCATATCCAGTGGCCTTGAGGTTTCCATTGAAGAAGAATGGCCCCACTATCTTTGTACCCCATATACCACACCATACCATCAGTTTTTTTGTTCCAACAGTCTTGGAGGGATCTGTCCAATGTGGGTTAGTGTCAGACCAATAGCGGTGGTTTTGTTTGTTAACTTCACCATTCACATAAAAGTTTGCCTCATCACTGAACAAAATCTTCTGCGTAATCTGAGGGTCCTGTTCCAATTTTTGTTTTGCCCATTCTGCAAATTCAGTGTGCCGATCTGGGTCATCCTCGTTGAGATGCTACAGTAGCTGGAGTTTGTAAGGGTGCCATTTGTGAGTAGCTAATAACCGCCGAAGCGATGTTCGACTAATGCCACTCTCCAGTGACATGTGGCGAGTGATACGCTGTGGGCTCTTGCTGAATGAAGCTAGGACAGCCGCTGATGTTTCTTCATTAGTGACAGTTTTCATGCGTCCACATTTTGGCAAATCCAAAACTGAACCAGTTTCACGAAACTTAGCAAGCAGTTTGCTAACTGTAGCATGGAAGATGGGTGGTTTTTGAAATCTGCTGCAATGTACACATACATACAAACATACACACAGGTATATATATGTGTATATATATGTATGTGTCTATATGTGTGTGTATAGCTTTGGTCACTGAGTGCAAGGGAAAAATAATAAAATATAGTCTATAAGTTATTAAACAGTAAAACATTAACGTTTTAAAAGTACAGGTACATTGAGCACTACTGGAGTGGTTGCGGGTAAACTAAATTTTAAAGACTGTGTAACACAACACGTAAATTTGCCCCAAATCGCAAATGTTTTTTTTTTAAAAGCGGTTTTAGTGGGCGACAGAATCAAATAATAGACATGGACATGAATATTGTAAACTGAAGCTGTTTTAATTTCTGAAAAAAAAAGCCTTTAAACTGCATTTGAATTCAAAACAGAAACAAAAATATCATCCCTGGTTAAAATTGGGCAGACTTAAAAATAAAGTGGTAGTTTAAGTACTTTAAGTAGATTTTCAGAATAGTATTGTCTTTAAATAATAATAACCAAAATTTCAACATAAAGTGCAGTTTTTCTTCTGAAAAAATAAGTCAGAAACATAAAAGGTAATTTGACCAACTTAATCTTTAAACTCTGAGTAACCTTAGCCAAAATTATTTTGTACATTAGGCTAAAACAGTGTGATCATTGAACATTTTGTAATTAGATGTAATTAGAATTACTAACGGTCACGGAAGTCCAATGATCCCCAGTAAGAGCCACAAAGTCCGCTTTCTGTAATGCATCTAATTTTGCTTGCTTTTCAGTGTGCACAAAACCATGCTTTTATCAAGGCTTCGGGAAGTCGAAATGATCAGTCGTAGGACGCGCTTTATTCCGACTCTAACATTTTTGTAGCTGTGATGTGTGCATCAGTGTAATGGATGTACCAGGAAATGATGCATTGACAAAAGTTCCGTTTGCTTGGAATTGAAAGTGTGATTAAATGCGTTATTTTTAACGCGTTATGGAGTACATGCATCGAAGCTTCTCAGCTGTGCTTGTGCTAATAAAGGGAAACATTTTAAAAATAACGTAACATGATTCTGCGTTAACCGAATATTTTTTCATACGTCCCAAACCAAGGAGATGCGAAGGTAAAATGAATCAGTAGCGCGCGTACATACTCAGTGCATCCCTCTCGAATCGAACCTCGAATGTCGGCATTAGAGGCGAAGACTCTACAATTGAGCCACAGCATGTGGCTTGTCTATGCGAGAGTATGTACTGTAGATAGGGGTATATATATACATTTAAATATATACCCCGTATCGCAGTGGAGAAGTAGAAGTTATGAAAAGAAAAGGGAACATTTTAAAAATAACGTAACATGATTGTCAATATACAGTAATTGTTTTGTGAGTGTTATTGAATGTTGCTGTCATCAAGGATTTGATTATCATTATTTCTTTCAATCAGGGTCGTATTTGTACGATGTGTTGTGTTCAAGTTACATTCCGTGTTTGTCAATCGTTGTAAAGATGACAGGTTTCATTCATCGATTCGTTTCTTACTGCATCAATAAACAGCTCGTCTTCTTCTTTATCTGAGACCTGACACACTGCATGCACGGGTTTTTTTTACACTGTCTTCCTTTAGCGGGACATTGACTTTTTCCACCGTGTGCTTTGTTTCCACAGTAGCTGCATTTATGAATATGCTTATCAGACGCTTCATATTTTTGCTGCCTTTTCAACTGTGTAATTCGGTTTTGTTCAGCGCTCTTTGGAACTGTTGCTTTTTATCTGTGCACTGCGTCAGTTCACGTGAGCCACTCGGTGTACTTGCATCGAAGGTTCCCAGCTGTGCTGGTGCCATCTCGTGCTATGTCCATAGCTTTATTTAATGTTACCTTAGTCCTGGCACTTAAAACTTTCTCTCGCAGTTTCGCTGAGTTTGTGTCAAACACCACCCTGACCATCTCATCTTCCTCTCCATAAGCACAGTCCTTCACCCGTGAATATTTACCCGTGGCAGTTTGCTATTGGATTGCCGCTGACGGACGGCCTTCTATGGGCAGGCACTAAATTACAAACGCCAGCGCAGCCTGTCTATGAACTTAATTTAAAGTGTAGGTTTACATCGTGCTTTGTTTCCAAGTAGCAGAACTCGCTTCTTATTGTTTCGCTGCCTTCTCAATTATATAATGCATGTTTTCTTGAGCGCTTTTTTGAGGTCTTCCTGGTTTTCTATGTACTGCGTGATTACGTGGGAGGCGTGATGATGTCACACGAAACTCCGCCCCCACGGCGTTGAAGCTCATCTCCATTACAGTAAATGGAGAAAAACTGCTTCCAGTTATGACCATTACGCGTAGAATTTCGATATAAAACCTGCCCAACTTTTGTAAGGAAGCTGTAAGGAATCAACCTGCCAAATTTCAGCCTTCCACCCACACGGGAAGTTGGAGAATTAGTGATGAGTCAGTGAGTGAGTGAGTGAGTGAGTGAGTCAGTGAGTGAGTGAGGGCTTTGCCTTTTATTAGTATAGATATAACTGTGTATATATATGTGTATAGATGTATATATATATATATATATGTTTGTATATGTGTCAGTGTGTGTATATATATATATATATATATATGCCAGCAACACTCATGACAATGACAAAACAATTACATTGTCAATCATGTTACGTTATTATTAAAATGTTTCCTTTTCTTTTTACTTCTCGCTGCCAATCACAGGTATTTTGCTATATATATATATATATATATATATATATATATATATATGTATATATATATATATATAGATATATATAAATATATAAATATATATATATATATAAATAGATAGATATGACAACAACACTCAATATCAATGACAAAACAATTACATTAACAATCATCTTACGTTATTTTTAAAATGTTTGCTTTTCTTTTTCATAACTTCTTTAACACACTACTTCTCCGCTGCGAAGCGCGGGTATTTTGCTAGTATATATATATAGCTAAATACCCGTGCCTCGCAGCAGAAAAGTAGTGTGTTAAAGAAGTAATGGAAAAGAAAAGCAAACATTTTAATAATAACGTAACATGATTGACATTGTCATGATTGTTGCTGTCCTATGTATGATTGCCTAAATAAGTCACCCTCGCTTCGCTCTTACTTTTTGACCGTTTATTTAATCATGGCTAGTGGCGGAAAAATTATAAAATGGAAGGAGGATTACATTGAGTATGGCTTTACCAAAACAATTATTGATGGTGAATCGATTACTCATAAAGCTTGAATTGGTGATCTGTTTTTCTGTGTTAACCTCATATTTTTTTCATACTTCTTCTCAAACCAAGGTGGTGCGAGGGTAAAATGAATAGGGATACGCTAATCAAAGTAATCGGTGTACCAGGAAATCATGCATTGACAAAAGTTCCCCTTTGCTTGTAATGCAAAGTGTGATTAAATGCATTATTTGTTAACGCGTTATGGAGCACATGCATCAAAGCTTCTCAGCTGTGCTTGTGCTAAGAAAAGGAAAGATTTTAAAAATAACGTAACATGATTGTCAATGTAACCTTTTGTAAGTAGTGCCTGGAGGATTCAGTGTGGAGAAACTCTAGAGATGATGTCACACGAAACTCCGCCCCCACGGCTTTCGACCTCAACTCCATTACAGTAAATGGAGAAAAATACCTTCCAGTTATGACCATTACGCGTTGAAGTTCGAAAGGAAACCTGCCCAACTTTTGTAAGTAAGCTGTAAGGAATGAGCCTGCCAAATTTCAGCCTTCTACCCACACGGGAACTTGGAGAATTAGTGATGAGTCAGTCAGTGAGGGCTTTGCCTTTCATTAGTATAGACTAGCAGAATACCCGCGCTTCGCAGCGGAGAAGTAGTGTGTTAAAGAAGGTACGAAAAAGAAAAATTTTAAAAATAACGTAACATGATTGTTAATGTAATTGTTTTGTCATTGATATGAGTGTTGTTCTCATATCTATCTATCTATCTATCTATATATATATATATATATATATATATATATATATATATATATATTGGCAGAGAAGTAGTGTGTTAAAGAAGGAAAGAGAAAGAAAAGGAAACATTTTGAAAATAACGTAACATGATTGTCAAAGTAATTGTTTTGTGTATTTGGCGGCAGCGTCACAAAGTTGTTTTCGTAGCTGCATCAGAAAATGTACCACGACGTCTGACACGCCTCCTTTTACTGTTTTCTCACAGCTTGGATTGCTGCTGTCATATCTACACACACACACACACACACACACACACACACACACACACACACACACACATACATATATATATATATACATATATATACAGTACACATACATATCTTCATATCTATATACATATCTACATATACACTTATATATATATACATACCTATCTACATCATATATACACACACATACATACACACACACAAATTATATATATGTGTGTATGTATGTGTGTGTGTGTGTGTGTGTGTGTATATATATATATATATATATATATAAAATGTAGATGGGTGTGTGTTGTGTATATATATATATATATATATATATATACACATACATACATATATATACACATACATATACTTGTGTGTATGTTTGTATGTGTCTATATGTGTGTGTATAGCTTTGGTCACTGAGTGCAAGGGAAAAATAATAAAATATAGTCTAAGTTATTAAACAGTAAAACATTAACGTTTTAAGTACAGGTACATTGAGCACTACTGGAGTGATTTCGGGTAAACTACATTTTAAAGACGGCGTAACACAACAGGTAAGTAACTAACAGCAGCTAAAATGTATATGGATCATCTCTCGGTAGTAGATCCCTTTTGAAAGCTACACGACGGCTGTGGTATAGAAATTACATTTTCTATGTGAGCGTTCAAATTTGTGCCTCTGGTAATGTGCCTTACGGCATTTAAAGAAAATTAGTTTTGTGTCCTCTGCAGTGTTAAGAGAGAAAGGCTTTGGTTTGGGATAAAAGGAAAAAAGGTGTAAAGAAAGGAAAGTTGCCTTTTCTTTTATATAGTATAGAGAGATGTGTTCGCTGACGTTATGATCGCCTTTTGGGGACAGTCTTGTGTAGACTGGTGAGACGTCCCGCCATTAATCGGCTGTGATGGCACTGTCAGTCCTCCACTCGTATGCGTGTCTTCATAATCCGAGCTGACAACCTCATAATCGTAAACGTGCAAAAGAAAGTGCGAATCGCCTTAATATTATTTTGCCGCGGTGTAGAAAAGGGGTCCGTGTTTGCACTTGTCTGGGCTATAGCGCAGGGGAGGATGAAAAATTAAAAGTGCTCACTTTGACTTAAGCGCAGTCAGCGTCTCAAAGGCCGGCACAGCTATGCACGCGCGCTGGCTGCTCGACTTTTGCTGGGCAGGAGACTACAGTTTTTGCAGACACGTTCATGATATCAAAAGTCTCAGCGCTCTTTGGAGGTCATTCATATATTATATATATAGCAAAATACCCGCCTACGCAGCGGAGAAGTAGTGTGTTAAAGAAGTAATGAAAAGAAAAGGAAACATTTTAATAATAACGTAACATGATTGACATTGTCATGAGTGTTGCTGTCATATATATGCCTGCCTAAATAAGTCACCCTCGCTTTGCTCTTACTTTATTTACCGTTCATTTAATCATGGCTAGTGGCGGAAAAATTATAAAATGGAAGGAGGATGGCTTTACCAAAACAATTATTGATGGCGAATCGATTATTCATAAAGCTTGAATTGGTGATCTGTTTTTCTGTGTTAACCTCATATTTTTTCATACTTCTTCTCAAACTAAGGTGGTGCGAGGGTAAAATGAATCGGGATGCACTGATCAATGTAATCGTGTACCAGGAAATCATGCATTGACAAAAGCTCCCTTTGCTTGTAATGCAAAGTGTGATTAAATGCATTATTTTTAGCGTTATGGAGCACATGCATGAAGCTTCTCAGCTGTGCTTGTGCTAAGAAAAGGGAAAGATTTTAAAAAATAACGTAACACGATTGTCAATGTAACCTTTTGTAAGTAGTGCCTGGAGGATTCAGTGTGTAGAAACTCTAGAGACAGCGTGTGTATTAACTTGTGGATTTTTCTGTGAGTATTTGGTGGCAGTGTGACAAAGTTGCTTCGAAGAGGCGGCGGAGCTCAGCTCAGAGCGAAATGAGGTAAATGGGAGGGAGATGATGGCGTGACTCCCCACCCGCCTTAACTGTCAATCCCCACAAACACAGTCTCGGAATTTGCATAAGCACACCCCTTCACCTACAATTTTAACTTAGTTACAAAGTGATCAAAACTCGTTTATATCCTCGTCCTCTCATTAAACTTGTATCCCGCATTACCTGTGGGCATGTGAAACGCCAGCGTAGCCTGTCTATGAACTTAATTTAAAGTTTAGGTTTACACCTTGCTTTCTTTCGAGGTAGCAGCAGTCATGAATATGGTAGTATATGTCACTCGCCGCTTCTTATTGTTTTCGCTGCCTTCTCAATTATATAATGCATGTTTTCTTAAGCGCTTTTGGAGGTCTTCCTGGTTTTCTACTCACTGCGTTGACAATCAGTTCACGTGATTACGTGGGAGGCGTGATGATGTCACACGAAACTCCACCCCCCACGTCATTCCAGCTCAACTCCATTACAGTTAATGGAGAAAATACCTTCCAGTTATGACCATTAGGCGTAGAATTTCGAAATGAAACCTGCCCAACTTTTGTAAGTAAGCTGTAAGGAATGAGCCTGCCAAATTTCAGCCTTCTACCTACACGGGAAGTTGGAGAATTAGTGATGAGTCAGTGAGTGAGGGCTTTGCCTTTATTAGTATATATATATATATATATATATATATATATATATATATATATATATATATATATCTCCTCTTTAATAAAACCCCTGTGTGCATCCAGGTGTCCGTGTGTGTGTGTCTTCTGGTGAAGTGCGCATGCGCGGGGCAACACGGCAGGTGCTCAGTCTCTTCCTGTGCATTGTCTGTGTGTGCAGAGAGAGAGACACAGATGCGTGCGCACGAGAGACATACAGACAGACGGACAGACACGCAGGCCCACCCGAGAGACAGACATGCACACACGCACGCGCGAGAGAGACACGCACACACGCACGAACGCACACGCACACGAGAGAGACAGACACGCACGTACGCCCGCATGGGGGACAGACATGCACGCACACACACACACGCACGAAGGCCCGCGACAGAGGCAGACACGCACGCAGACAGGCCTGCCACAGAGACAGACACGCACGCAGGCCCGGGACAGGGTCAGACACTCAGAGACACACACACACACAGAGGCGCACCCGTGCATTATTGCAATGTTACTTTTCTTGGTTGTTTATTAGATTACAGATTTTACAAATATTAATTTTTTTCCCTGTGCTTAAAACTCATTAAAAAAGGTGTTTTTAGCGGCGAATAAGTAAGGCTATAGCGAACTCTTGCAGTGTTAGTTTTCTCTGTTGTTCAAGGTTTTCTTAGTGTTATTCAATGTTTTTACATTTAGTTTACTATTACGCTGTGCATTCAATGGTACAACTAACTATATTTATGCTTAAAATCTTTAAAAAAATATATATTTATATACAGTTCATACGGTCTGGAACGGATTAATTGTATTTACATACAATCCTATGGGGGAAATTACTTCGGTTCCAACGAGGTTCCACTGTATTGCTGTCCGACAAAATTAAAGGGCATTTTACGGAAATACAAACCAGTATTACTGAGAGAGAAAATTAAAGGCACACAATACAGTGACGCATATTACAGCCACATACAAGGTCCCTTGCCATTTAATACAGACTGTTCCTACTAATGTTTATGCACTACTTTTCTAGCGCCCGTTATTGTAACGGGCTTAATGTCTATTTTATATATATTTGTGTATATATATATATATATATATATATATATATATGTATATGTATAAAATCCCCACACTTTGCAGTGTCGAAGTACTGCTTTTAAATTTTTATTAAGAAGAAAAGTAAACCTTTTTAAACTGAGGGAAAATATACCAATAATTATTTGTTAAGGATCTCTTTGTATACCACGTTGTCAGTTCAGCACTCCAGTTGTAATATGACCAAGCTGTGTGAGCTTACTCTTGAGCATGCAACGTATAGTTGTCCAGGAGAAAAGCAATCTTGCCTCAAATCAATGGCAACCTTTTGTAGGGTCCGTCCCGGAGACTTATTAATTGTCATCGTGAAGCAGAGCCTTACTGGTAATTGGAGGCATTTAAGTTGAAATGGGAGATCAGAGGGTATAACGGGGATGCGAGGAATACAAACTCTCTCCCCTGAGCAACTGCCAGTAAAAATAGTTGCCTCAATTAGGTTCTTTTGCAGACACGTGACCTGAAGTCTCGTGCCATTACAAGGTCTCGGTGGCTGTAAGGTTTTCAGTAATATTATTGGTGTCCCAACCCTCAAAATTAGATTATGGTCAGTAGTGCCTGGAGGATTCAAAGTGTGGAGAAACTCTAGAGACAGCATGTGTATTAACTTGTGGATTTTTCTGTGAGTATTTGGTGGCAGCGTCACGAAGTTGCTTCCGCAAGACTGCGTTAGCTTCGGAGCTCAGCTCGGAGCGAAATGAAGTGAATGAAATGAAGTGAATGGGAGGGGAGATGATGACGTGACTCCCCCACCCGCATTAACTGTCAATTGCTCCACAAACACAGTCTCTCGGATTTCAACTCTCCTTTATATAAATCAGTAAAGGAGGACTAAACACTAAGGAAAAAGAACGGCAAGACCGCGTAAGGTGTGGAGCTCAGCTTGGAGCAAAATGAAGTGAAAAAATTAGGTGAATGGGAGGGGAGATGATGACGTGATTCCCCCACCCACCTTAACTGTCAATCCCTCCAAGAATACAGTCTCTCGGATTGTGATGTTCACGGCTTTATTTAATTTTAGCTCAGACCCGGCACTTGAAAGTTTCTCTCGCACTTTTGGTGAATTTGTGCCAAACACTATTGTATCCCTGATGATCTCAAATCTCCTTTATATAAATCAGTAAAGGAGAGTGGACCTTCACCAGCAATTTTAACTTAGTTACAAAGTGATCAAAACTCTTGTTTATACCCTGCATCCTCTCATTAAACTTGTATCCCGCGAATATCATATTCGTCGTGGGCATGACAAACGCCAGCGGCAGCCTGTCTATGAACTTAATTTAAACTTTAGGTTTACATCGTGCTTTGTTTCCGAAGTAGCTGCACTCATGAATATGCGTGTATGCGTCACTTGCTTCATATTCTTTTGCTACCTTCTCAATTGTGTAATGCGTTTTTTGAACAGGTTTGATTCATCGAACTAATCACTCGTACTGCGTTCACAGTCAGTTCACGTGAGCTGCTCTCTTGAATGATCTTGCGATGTCCACGGCTTTATTTAATGTTAGCTAAGACCCGGCACTTAAAAGTTTCTCGCTACAGCAATTTTAACTCCGTTACAAAGTGATCCAAAGTCTCGTTTATACCTCGTGTCTTCTCATTAAACTTGTATCTCGCGAATATTGTATTCGTCTTAGGCATGACAAACGGCAGCAGGAGCGTGTCTATAAACTTAATTTAAACTTATGGTTTACACCCTGCTTTTTTTCCACAGTAGCTGCACTTATAAATCTATACTAATAAAAGGCAAAGCCCTCACTGACTCACTGACTGACTGACTCACTCACTGACTGATTTATCACTAATTCTCTAAGTTCCTGTGTAGGTAGAAGGCTGAAATTTGGCAGGCTCATTCCTTACAGCTTACTTACAAAGGTTAAGCAGGTTTCATTTCGAAATTCTACACGTAACGGTCATAACGGTCGACAACGTCCGCCATGTTGAACTTTCTTATTTATGGCCCCATCTTCACGAAATTTGGTAGGCGGCTTCCCTGCGCTAACCAAAACCGATATACGTACTTATTTCGGTGGTATGACGCCATTGTCGGTCGCCGTATTGAATTTTCCAACGTCACCAATTTTCAAACTTCCCGTGTAGGTAGAAGGCTGAAATTTGGCAGGCCCATTCCTTACAGCTTACTTACAAAAGTTAATCAGGTTTCATTTCAAAATTCTACGCGTAATGGTCATAACGGTCAACAACGTCCGCCATTTTGAACTTTCTTATTCATGGCCCCATCTTCACGAAATTTGGTAGGCGGCTTCCCTGCGCTAACCAAAACCGATGTACGTACTTATTTCTGTGGTATGACGCCATTGTCGGCCGCCATATTGAATTTTCCAAACGTCACTAATTCTCCAACTGCCCATGTAGTTAGAAGGCTGAAATTTGGCAGGCCCATTCCTTACAGCTTACTTAAAAAAGTTAAGCAGGTTTCATTTCGAAATTCTACGCGTAACGGTCGATAACGGTCGACAACGTCCGCCATATTGAACTTTCTTATTCATGGCCCTATCTTCACGAAATTTGGTAGGCGGCTTCCCTTAGGTAACCGAAACCAATGTACGTGCTTATTTCGGTGGTATGACGCCAATGTCAGCCACCATATTGAATTTTCCAACATCACTAATTCTCCAACTTCCCGTATAGGTAGAAGGCTGAAATTTGCAAGGCTCATTCCTTATAGCTTACTTACAACAATTAAGCAGGTTTCATTTCGAAATTCTACGCATAATGGTCATAACGGTCAACAATGTCCGCCATGTTGAACTTTCTTATTTATGGCTCCATCTTCTCGAAATTTGGTAGGCGGCTTCCCTCCACTAACTGAAACCAATGTACGTACTTATTTCGGTAGCATGATGCCACTGTCGGCCGCCATATTGAACTTTTCAACAGTCTTTGTTACTTATTGGCCCATCTTCAAGAAATTCTATCGATCAAAGAACTGTCACTTACCGAGTGATTTCCATGCCCGGAGATACCACCTACCTTTTCCATTCTCTTTGTTACATATTGCACGACCATATCAGGCTCACTCTTGATATCCGGAGGAACATTCTGTCTTATGTATTGAATGACTGGGACAGGTTCAAGGTGTGGACTGATGACGGTACAGGAGATAATTATACTACACAGGAGCACTAGAAGAGTGAAATGCTTAAGCCCTTCACCTATGGTTCTGAATGTGAGTTGATGGCTGCCGCTGAATTGTTTGGTTGTCGCTTTCAAGTGTACCGAAATGGCCAAATATTTTACACCTTTCGACAACCGCCAATGCCTCTTAAACATCTTAGATTCACAGGTGACGATTTCAGTAGTGGACACTTTGATGTTTATGAATGTTTAAACTCTCAAAAGCTGGATGTGATTTTATCGATGAAACCGGTTGTGTGCTTACAACGCTTGACAGATGCCAAATGTCACTTCAACACAACAAGTCCTGCAAATACTGTCGTAATTGAAACAAACCATGAAACTCAAACCGATTATGACAGCAGCAATCCAAGCTGTGAGATTTGAGACAAGATTACTGTTCACATGGCCAACTTTAAGTTACATGCTCAAGAGTAAGCTCAGCACACAGCTTGGTCATGTTACAACCGGAGGGCCGAACTGACAACATGGTATACAAAGAAATCCTTAACAAATAATTATTGGCATATTGTCCCACAGTTTAAAAAGGTTTAATTTTCTTCTTAATAAAAATTTGAATGCAGTACTTCACCGCTGCGAAGCGCGGGTATTTTGCTAGTATGCTTATATGCGTCACTTGCTTCATATTCTTTTGCTGCCTTCTCAATTGTGTAATGCATTTTTTCTTCAGCGCTCTCTGGAGCTCTTCCTTGTTCTCTACGTACTGCGTTCACAGTCAGTTCACGTGATTACGTGGGAGGCGTGACAATGAGGGACGCAACTCCGCTTCACATGCCGACCGACCTGCAGGCTATGGCCGGTATATATGCACATAAGTAGGTTCCAGTTATGACCGTTACGCGTAGAATTTCGAAATTAAACCTGCTTAACTTTTGCAAGTAAGCTGTAAGGAATGATCCTGCCAAATTTCAGCCTTCTACCTACACGGGAAGTTGGAGAATTAGTGATGAGTGTGTGAGGGCTTTGCCTTTTATTAGTATAGATGACAGTCTACTACAATACTGTTAATTCTCATCCAGGACTGACAGAATTGGAAACTAGCTAACATGATCACATCACTTTTGGTTTTATTGGAATTCTTTTAAACAAGAACCTTTAGTATACTGCTTTAAATACCAAAGCAAAAAAATCCAGTCCATCTAAGGGTGTTCAAAATCAAAAATATTTAAACATAAATCTATAGACACTAAAAGAAGAAGAATTGCATGCTAATAATGACAAAATTATATGGAAAAATATGGTTTATGTAGATCCTGGGCTTTTAGGATTAAAAACAATTGTCATACACTGCAATACATTACTGTTTAATATATACTGCAGGTAAACTCTCCAGCAAAAAATGCTAAAATATATGTTATTTTAAGAGATCACTCTTGTACAAATAAAATTCTGCAGCTTGTTGTTAAATCCCATGAATAATCATTTATAATAATAATAATAATAATAGAAATATTTGTTCACTGAAACTTCTTACTCTTGATCATGCTAAACACAGCTGTTAAAGTAAAACATTTCTGCATTAGACCAATTCCTGCTTTTCTCCCCTTTTCCTAGTGACTTGGCTTCTTGTTTATGGTCATTGCAAAACCAAATTTAGTTTATTTATTTATTATTATTATTTAAGTATATTTATTTCTACTGGAATGGGTAATTAGTAGGAATAATGTGAAATTTGAATATATTTATTATCATTATTAGATGTTCAGAATCTTGAATTGTTTACATTGTTAAATTATGTACAGTGATCCCTTGCTGTATCGCGCTTTGACTTTCGCGGTTTTGCTCTATCGCGGATTTTATATGTAAGCATATGTAAATGTATATTGGATTTTTCGCTGATTCGGATTTCTGTGGACAATGGGTCTTTTAATTTATGGTACATGCTTCCTCAGTTTGTTTGCCCAGTTGATTTCATACAAGGGACACTATTGGCGGATGGCTTAAAAGCTACCCAATCAGAGCACGTATTACATATTAACTAAAACTCCTCAATGCTATAAGATATGCCTCCTGCGCGGTGCTCAATTGTTTGCTTGTCTCTGCCTCTATCTCACCCTCTCTGACATTCTCTGCGCCTGACGGAGGGTGTGAGCAGAGGTGCTGTTTGCACAGAAGCTGTTTGCCTAGTGGATACAGACGCTCCTCTAAGAAATGCCGCTTTATCGAGGTGCGTCCAAAAGCACACTTATTGATTTTTTGATTGTTTGCTTTAATCTCGCGCTCTCTCTGACGTTCTCTGCGCTTGACGGAGGAGATGTGAGCAGAGGGGCTTTTTGCTTAGAAGATAGGGACGCTCCTGTAAAAAATGCTGAAAGGCTACCTTCGCATTGATCCCTTCATTGCCGCTGCTTTATCGCGGTGCTTGCATACTTAAAAGCGCAACAGCCCTATTGATTTTTCATTGTTTACTTTACTCTCTCTCTGACATTCTCCGCTCCTTACGCACACTTTGAAGAGGAAGATATGTTTGCATTCTTTTAATTGTGAGAAAGAACTGTCATCTCTGTCTTGTCATGGAGCACAGTTTAAACTTTTGACTAAAGGGTGTTATTTCATGTCTAGAGGGCTCTAATAATGTTAAAAAACGTATTTAGAAGGTCGTAAACAGGTTTTCTATGCTCTAACTGCGAAAATATTAGATTTATAAATAAAGAATCCTACTTCGTGGAAATTCATTTATCTGTCTGGAGCGGATTAACCGCGATAAACAAGGGTTTACTGTATAACTGTGCGGAGAATATTTATAAACAGTGTGGGAGAGTTTCTAAGGGCTTAAAATATATAAAAATAATCATACAAACATATGGTTTCTACTTCGCGGATTTTCACCTATCGCGGGGGGGGTTTGGAACGCAACCCCCGCGATCGAGGAGGGATTACTGTATTCCCAATTTAAAGATCACAGGTGCAAATGTATATGTAATGCAGTGCTTAACTGGAGGTACCCCATGTGTTGCACTGGTGTTTTAATGCAAAGAGCGAGCAGTGTGGAGCAGCTGCTTTTGAGCATCCTGGCACAATTTCTGTGGCTTTCCCATTTGAAATTCACATACCACTATCTAAGAATGAAGTTGCTCCCTTTGGAGTTTGCGCCATTGAGAACAAACAGCAGTAGTTGGGCTGGGGTTGGTTGCCAGTAGTTTTCAAAGCTGTGTCCAGGAGTTGTACGTTTACAGAGCAGAACAAATAACCAAGATAAGAGCCTGTTTGCATCAAAAAGTGCCAGTAATCAACAGCTAAAATATCCACTTGCTAACCACTGAGCTTTACTGAACTTTCTTTTTCCATTTCATGACATATGTCACTCTAATTAGCTGTGAACAACCCAGTCTCACTGAGATTGCACAGGTGTTTACAAGACTTAAGTTTTACTCCGTTGGCCTTGCTCTCTCTCTCTCAGGGGTGGGGGTCGATTTGTTCTCAATCCTACTTTTTGTAAAAAATGGATTGATTTGTATGGAATGACTGCAATAAAATTAATAAAATTTCAAAAAAAAAAGAGACATTGCACAGGTGGTGAAGCAGCTGAGGGTAAGGAAGGCTGCAGGGATCTGTGGTATCCGGGGTGAACTTCTCCAGGCTAGTGGTATGGAAGTCCACCTGGTATTGCAAGCAATCTTTGCTTCCATTTGGGAGACTGGCATCAACCCAACTGACTGGAAAACGGGACTTGTCACTATCTGGAAAGGGAAGAGTGATTGCCTGGATTGCTGCAACTACAGAGGGATAACACTGCTCTTGCTGTTTGGTAAGGTCCTTACTTGGGTTGTCCACAATAGGAACTGTGACCACTTGCTCACCTACCAGTGAATGGAGCAGTCTGGTTTTACTTCTAAGAAGTCTACGACAGACCACATCCAGGCACTAAGGGTTCTTATGGAGCACAAAAACAAATATAGGCAGAGTTTCTTTGTAGCCTTTTCCAATTTGCGTAAAGCGTTTGACTCAGTTGATCGAGCTGCCCTATGGGACATCCTGAGACTTTGCGGGATCCCCTCAAGGTTGCTGGATATCATGGCCGGCCTGTTTTATTCGTACTGTGAGTGCTTTGCAGAGTGGCTGAGAGGCAGAACCTCTGCATTTTTTCTAGTTGATTCTGAGGTTCATCAGAGGTGTGTTCTTGCTTCTACTCTGTTCAATGCTTGCATGGACTGGGTGTTGGGGAAGGTCATGGGGTTCAGCAGCTGTGGATCATCTGTTGGCAAAGAAAGATTCACTGATATTGACTTTGCTGACGACGATATGATCTTCGTAGTGTCAAAAGAGGCTCTGATCGGGGCTATCATGAGACTGTGTGAGCAGTCCGAGTGTCTGGGCTTGAGGGTATCCTGGATAAAAACCAAGATACAGTCCTTTAATGACCTCTTAGGCACAGCCATCAGCAGTGCGTTTGTCTGTGGAGAGAGTGTCAATCTCGTCGAAAGGTTTACTTATCTAGGCAGTGACATTCATGTCTCTTATGACTCATCCTATGAAGTCAGTTGATAGACTGGGAGAGCATGGGGGGTTATGCAGTCGCTGGAAAGGGGTACGTGGCACTCCCGATATCTTTGCAAAAGGACGAAAGTCCAAGTCTTTAGAGTCTAGTGCTTCCTGTCTTGCTATATGGTTGCAAGACAAGGACTCTGTCCAGTGAACTGAGACTGGACTCCCTTGGTACTGTGTCTCTTTGGAGAATCCTTGAGTACCGCTGGATTGAATTTGTGTCAAATGAGAGTTTGCTCACAAAATCCAGAATTAGGCACATTTCCTGAATTGTGAGTGAGTGCCAGTTATGGCACTCTGGCCATGTGGCTCGATTCCCCGAGGGTGCTTCGGCTCGCAGGATCCTCATTGTTGAGGACCTCAGCGGCTGGACCAGGCCGAGGGGACGCCCAAATAACACCTGGCTGCGACAGATAAAGGGTCATATTTGGAAGGTGGGGCTGGGATTGTTTCATTATGAGTTAGGGTGCGACAATGTGCTGTACCAGTACATGCTCCCTGAACTGTTGCCTGTCCAGTACACCTCCCTATCTTGTGTTGTCTGTCCACCCTATTGGTTAGCGGTGCTATTCGTGTGGTCCGTCAGTTGCTTCTGCTCCATCCATCATTTGCATAAAGCACAGTCTCAGTGCAGACCACATAAGTTAACATAATATTAATAAATATCGATAATTTCGAGGTATGTGTTCATTTAATACTGTTTGGCATAAAACGTAATACATTGCTAAATAATAGAATGTGTATTACTGAATTTATAATAATTATGGTACACCAGGAATCACTAAACTGTATGTTTAGTAATCTTGTTAGGTCTAAAGTCAGTAGAATAAAAAACATAAATGCTTAATATAAATAGTCAGAATCTAAATTATTGATTTGGATAACATTATGAATATATTTTAAAAACATTATGACACAGAGCTAAAAAAAATAATTATCTTAACAACTTTAAGGCAAAATCTTTCAGTGTGAATGAATGCTGCCTATTCATTATTCCATTCTCAACTCTATTTCTGTTTCTTGCCAAGATGTAATGTATTACAGGGTGTTCCATTGACTAGCAATTCAAAGACTGCTTGTTCATATGCTAGCGATCTCAGCTATGACTGAGTGGATGACCTTCATAAAAAAAAGCAGAAAAAGGAAATTTTATTTAGATTCAGAGATTTATTGAGATTAAATAATAAACTTCACTTATATGGCACTCTTCATTCATGAAATGCAGCATGAAGTGATTTAAAAGGTTAAATAAGTAAACAACCATAAGATATCAAACTAAAGAAGCCATACAAAGTAAACAATAAAAAGGGAGAATAGAACAAAAGAATAAACAAGAAGGAAAAGATACACTTAAAATACCAAAGTTTAAAAAAAATCTCTTTAGTAGTCTTTTAACAGTATTATTTAATTCAGCCTCCCTAATTTCATCTGATAGTGTGTTCCATAACTTTGGAGCATAATAGCTAAATGCTGACTTTCCGCTACAGGTAAAAATCTCGTTACAACAAATCTGGAGGGACTTAAAAAAAAAAAAAAATCATTGTACTGAAAAATTAATTATAATGGAATTCTGTTTACATTACAGTATTTTATTTTTTATGAACATACTAGGGGCCTTCACACCCTGCTCGCTTCGCTCGACAACCCCCGTGTTTGGTTTTCCGGATACACACTTGTAAGATTTTTTTTCCTTTGAATTGTTGCTATTTCATTAGTTTCAGTTTTATTTCAGAACTTCTGTAAAACCAATATTTGGAATCTTTACTGTCCCAATATGCTGAATCTTTTAAATGAGGTCTGTGAGACTTGTGTTTAATGACTTTGTACCATAATTTAGGATAGGTTTCTCTGTTTGGAATTTCAGCCCAGACAAAATAATCCATATCATCAGCAGTTAATATTTTTTTTTTGCAAAGTAACCAATAAATGCATGTGAGTTAAACCCCGTGTATGAAATTCTCTGACTTGAACTAATTTCCTTTTGTTTGCATCAATGCGATCTGTGCTATCTTTTTTTTGATACTGTGGCGACTGACGTAATAAAGTGGCACAAATGTTCTACTTTAACAATCACCGACTGCGTACCCAAACACAACTGTCTAGCACCCTCTCCAATCCCTCCTCCCATGGGTCTAGCCTCCCCCTTACTGCATCAATCAGTACCCAGCTATCAGTCTTCCGTGCTGTACTCTGCCCTACCGTTGCTATTTCATTAGTTTCACTTTTATTTCAGAACTTATGTAAAAACAATATTTGGAATCTTTACTGTCCCACTATGCTGACTCATTTAAATGAGGTCTGTGAGACTTGTGTTTAATGACTTTGTACCATAATTTAGGATAGGTTTCTCTGTTTGGAATTTCAGCACAGACAAAGCGATCCACATCATCAGCAGTTAATAATTTTTTTGCAAAGTAACCAATAGATGCATTTGAGTTAAACCCCGTTTTTGAAATTCTCTGACTTAAGCTAACTTCCTTTTGTTTATTGTCAGTGCGATCTGTGCTATCTTTTTTTTGATACTGTAGCAACTGATGTAATAAAGTGTCACAAAAGTTCTACTTTAACAATCGCCGACTGCGTAATCCCACCACAACTTTCTAGCACCCTCTCTAAACCCTCCTTCCACAGCTGTCGCCTCCCCCTTACTGCATCAATCAGCATCCAGCTATCAGTATGCCGTGCTGTACTCTGCCCTCCCTCAAGCGGACCTAACATTCACTTAAAACAAAAAAGGCTTCAGCTTGGCTGGGACGCTATAATAATTTCGCCTGTTACTGCTTTCACATTCTGTACCATTCTCTGCATATGTATCGCGCCATGGGTGTCTTTTCTCCGCGATGCTCTTTCTTCTTTGCTAATGGCACATGACTGAATGTTTTACTGGCTGTCCGTGGTCTTATTTGATAAGAAGGGCGAGTCTTGAAAGAATCTTATGTTCCAGGGCCCTGCGAGACTCTCCGTTGTCAGTCTTTTTTGTCTTGCGGGTCTTTAAAATGTCTTTCGAGAACTTCCAAGAAGATCACGTCTCGTCGCCTGGCTTTTACATTCCAGGATTTTCTTTTATATATAGAGAGACAATTAAACATGTCTGTATTTACTTTAAATAGTCTTATTACTTTTGTCTGTACAAAACGTTTAGTTACTGGCGTTAGCAGTGCGTCTTCTACTTGTTTCAAGGCGTGATAAATGTCATTATTTGCCATGTCTGAACATGTCAGAAAATCTTTGACGTGCTTGAAAGCAGCCAAAGCTTCAACAGGACTCGTTTTCTCCTTGATAACTACAGGTATATCTTCTTTTTCATCACTATCACTTGCTCCTGGAGCTTCAATGTCACACTATTCAAAATTTCTTGATCAGTCATCTCACTCGTGACAAGTACCTGGTCATCAGTGGTGACAAAGTCATTGAAATTGAGCTCTGTAGGGATTCCAGATGACCTTCGTGCAATAGTAGCCCACAGCTCACGAACTGATGCGTCTTCCACAGGATCTTCCTCGTCTTCACCATCATCTGGTTTAAAAGCCATCTTAATTATGCCACTCTTTTTCCAGCACTTCACAATTATGTCCTTCGTGACACACGACCAGGCACTAGCGATCATTTCTATGGCTTCCTTTACATTAACTTCAGGTTCAATTTTTTCACAAGCAATGTTGGCTAGCATTTTACACAAAAGCATCTTCCTGTAATGTACTTTTACATTTTGAATTATGCCTAAATCCAAAGGTTGAAGAATGACTGTGCAGTTTGGTGGTAGGTACTCTATACGTACATTTTCTAAGCGAGGAATGACATTGTGGGCTGGACAGTTGTCAATGATCAGCAGGACATTCCTGTTCTTCTTTTTCATGTCCTTGTCAACCTATTTCAGCCATTCTCCGAAGACAGGGGTAGTCATCCAAGCGCGCTTGTTGGGTTTATATTCACACGGGAGAAATGTCACATTTTTAAAACAACAAGGCTTCACCGACTTTCCAATAATAAGTCCCCGAAACTTTTCTGTCCCCGAGGCATTACAACAAAAGAAAGCCGTAAGCCTTTGCTTCGATTTTTTGCCTCTGCAACAGGGATCATACCTGGCAGCCAAGGTGCGGTGTGGTAGCAGCTTACAGAACATCCCTGTCTTGTCGGCATTAAAAACACTGTCAGGACTGTAGTGAGCAATCAAGTTTTTAACTTCACTGGATCTCCAGTCGTTTACTGTCTTGAGTGGAACTGCCGTCTCTTCACTGCAGATTGCTTTTGCTTTGATCCCAAAGCAATCTCGAAAGCGAATCAGCCATCCCCAACTGGCAGTGAAGTCTTCATGCCCCAAGGCAGTAGCTATGGATTTCACTTTCTCCTGGATGAGTGGCCCAGTAATCAGAACCTTCCTCGCACGAGCATCTTTGAACCACATAAAAAGTCCTCTTTCAACATCTTCAAATGCTGCAGTTCATATACGCTTGTGCTGGGGCCCAAGGTTTTCTTCCTGAGATTTCTCCCCGATTTTTGCACGCTGTTTCAAGAAGGCTGAGAATGTTGACTGTGAAATTCCAAATTTGCTGGCAACTTATTTTTTCTTTAAACTGGAATCAAGAGCTGCAAAAATCTCAAGTTTTTCTCTAAGGTGAATTGCTGTCACTTTTTTGAGTCAGCCATTTTTTATTGAGGGAAATCGAAAATCATAACAGAACAAACGGAGTAAACCTTAACACAACTTTTAACAGCAAAGGAAACTCTGAGGAACTTTTACAATGTTTCTCATCATGATCTTTCTATGGAAGTGAACTGCAAACACAGAACTGCGTAGAGCCTGTCAGAACCGCTCAGAGCAGGTCTAACTGCGTTTCTTAAAGAAAAAACTTCACAAAGTAAGCAACTCTTTTGGTATTCGAAGGCCTTTTGGCACTTCTTTGTAAAATCTTTAAAATCTATTCTAAAAGACACCGGTAGTCAATGAAGATTGTACAAATTATTGTAACATGATCTGTTTTCTTTGTTCTTGTCAGTGTCCTGGCTGCTGCATTTTCAATAATCTGTTGTTTATTTATAGTGGTTTTGGAAAGCCAGCAAAAGTATAGTAACTAGGCAACTAGTAATAAATGCATGCTTCAGCTTTTTAGTATCTTTCAGGGAGAGAATATTACATTTGCTTGTTTCTCAAATGATAAAATTATGTTTTTGCAAATAGTTCTAAAAACATAAAACTAAGTTCAGGATTTATAACTTCAGATTTAGTCTGGGTTGCTAAATTATCAAGGTTGGACTTCACTTTCTCCCTCGCTGCCTGAGGATCGCTGACAAACACTTATTTCAGTTAGCTGATTAATTAATTGATGTGATCCCTTTGCAAAGTGTGTGTGAAAAACAGAAAAAAAGACTAATTAACCTACAACTATGAGTACCATATTTTAAAAGTTATCATTTTCAAAACATATATGAATGTGTTAATTTTTTCAGTTTTAAGTTTTAAGATTAGTTTTAAGAAACTAATCAGAAAACCCTTTTGTACAGTGAAATTCTGGATCACAACCACATAATACCATTCACCTAAAATTAAAAATCTGTGGAAGTGCTCCCTGGAGCTAAATATCAACCACATTTTTGCTCAAATAATAATAATAATACATTTTATTTATAGAACACATTTGCAATCCTCAAATTGACTAGTTTAATAATAATGTTAATCATGAAAACAAATCCAATAGGACATTTGTCCTTCAATAAATACTATTTAAAGCTGGCCGGCCATCTAAAACTGAGCGATCGGGGGAAGAAGGGCCTTAGTCAGGGAGAGGACCAAGAACCTGATGGTCACTCTGTCAGAGCTCCAGAGGTCCTCTGTGGAGAGAAGAGAACCTTCCAGAAGGACAACCATCTCTGCAGCAATCCACCAATCAGGCCTGTATGGTAGATTGGCCAAACGGAAGCCACTCCTTAGTAAAAGGCACATGGCAGCCTGCCTGGAGTTTGCCAAAAGGCACCCGAAGGACTCTCAGACCATGACAACCAAAATTCTCTGGTCTTCAGGGTTCCCACTCTTTTTAAGGAATAATTTTCCAGGACATTTCCAGGAGCTTTCTCCGGAAATTCATGACGGGATCTGGTCATACAGTCATACACTTTAGTCGCAGGCTTAACGCCATTTTAATTTCTCTTTGATTATGCAGGGACTTAGTGTCACCGATATGCTAAATTACATAAAGGCAACACCAATTAATGCACTGATGTATAATGGAGTTGTTTGACCTCTTTTTGTTACACACTGTTTTAAACTGCAAAACTCTTTTAAAGAAATAAATGCCTCTTGGATTGAGGAAAACTATCCAAACACTGACATATACTGAGCAATTCCATAATGTTCAGTATAGAGCTGTTGATCACACCATGAAATAGGCTACCATAGTGACTTAATTTCAGTAAAAGTTACTTGCATATTACATATTATGTCACTGTTTGTATAAAATAAATTTATGTACAATGTTTGTATTAAACAAAGCTGCAAAAAGCCAAGTTATTGCCTATATCATGTGTATGATGCCTATAACACTAATATATGCAACAACTGGCACGTGACAAAACAAAGTCAGAGTTAACTTTCAACTGGTAGCTTTACTGGGAATACAGCAGCTGTAGAATTTGCATAAGTCAACGACAAAGATTATAATAAAGAACTTATCTTTGTGGGAAAAGAAGCAAAATACATCCATTTTAAATCATGATAGCCTTGCCATCAAATCCTGAGTTGAAATCTTGGTTAAACTAGAAAGAATACTAGGAACAAAGGATAAGAGCCAGAACTCCAGTATATTGGAAAAAAAACAATCTATAAGTCCCCGTAGTGTAACCTATGAAAAAGGCATCTGGTGTAGGCCTAGGTTTAGAAACAATGCTGGTGTTGCTCCTTGAGGTCTGATAAAACTGCATCCAGATCGATGACCTCTTTCTTTTTTTCAGCAACACTTTTACGATAGGCATTAGATTTTGTGAGCAGTGTAAATTCCTGTTTTCTCTCAGCCTTCTCTGCCATTGCATCTGCTTGTTCTTGCATTGCCTCAATGCTAGTGATTATTTTCTGTCTCTTTGCTGCCACTTTTGTGATTTCAGAGCGGAGCTCTTCTCTTTGTTTGTCATTTTCAGTTTCCTTTTTCTTCTTTTTTTCATCATCAAGGTATTGGACATATCGCATCCTGGCATTTCTGCAATGCTGCAAGAGGGGCTTTGGCAATACTCCATCAAATGAGCCACCGGTCAAAGAATGGATTAGGGCTCATTTATACTTCATGCTCAGAACGCGTACGCGCCCGCATCATGGCTGCCACGCGTTCCCAGCGTTCATTTCACGCGCCCTCTGAGCAGGTCCTCAGAAATTAACGTGGACGCGCCCGCGAAGTTGCAGTACCAGCAAAAAGTCGGGGGGCGCAGTGTGCTAAAAGTCGGAACATGACGTCAGAGTCTCTGTTTACTATCTACATGTGACAGCAAGCCTCTATGGAGATCCTTCGGGATCGATGTGCGACTTTTGCTGTTTGATGAATGGCTCAAATACAGCGCTATACATTATGTAGGCGATGTGAAGTTGCAAAAAAATAAAAATAAAAAAAGGGACGGCACAAAAGATGGTATGTGAGACTTTTAAAATGTATCATGTCATTTATATATGCCTTTTTTATTTTTAAATTTTTGCAACTTAACAACAGCAATATAATGTATAGCGTTATATTTGAGCCACTGAGAAAAAAATAAAGGACACGGTGAAAACGTGTATTTTGTGATTAAAGTGGAAATTTCGCTTTAATCTCAAATGTCCACTTTAACCTAGTAGTTTACTTTATCATTAAAGCAGACGGTCGTAACGTCATCCCAGTTTTTAATCGCTACGAGCTTCTTGGACCTGACAGCAGGTAAAGTAAAACAATAAAAATAGATGGCACAAAAGATGGTATGTGAGACTTTTAAAATGTATCGTGTCATTACGATCGGGAATATGCGACGCTTGAATATAAAAGCACCACTAATGCATCTGTATGTCGGCATTTTGCTTCAGCAGCGGAAAGCAGCAATAGATCGCCAAACAGAACAAATTAAATGTATGATATTCCAACTCTCTGAACATTTAGAATCTTTAGATTTATACTTGATATCACTTTCATGATGAAATGCATTAAAATGTGTATGTTACATTTTACATATAATTTCGTTTAAATAACGAATACTGTTAATAAATACACACATGGGGGAATAATTACACACATGGGGGTGTCACGGTGGCAGAGTGGTAGCACTGCTGTCTTGCAGGGAGTTATGTTGCTGGTATTTCCTGCTTGTATTCCACACTGTGCTCTGGTTTCCTTCCAAAGATATGCAGATTTGGGGATTTGGTGCCGCTAAAATGACGCTAGTGTATGTGTGTGCTTGTATTCACCTTGCGATGAGCTGAGGCCTCGTCAAGGGACTGTTTCTCACTCATGCCCAATGCTTCCTGGAATTGACACCTACATCCCTGGATTTATGGATTTAATCAATAAACATCCTTTTCAGAGATATTGCAGTAAGGTGTTATCGGAATTTAATAGGTGTTTTAGGCAATTCAAAACACAGAGAAGCCGAACATGTTCTCACCGCGATAATATCTCACACTGCCACCTGGTGGATTCCTCCAGATTTACGTAAAGTACGCGCGCAAGTATAAACACTACAACGCTTGTGTAGCAGGAGCGTCCGCTGCAGCATGCGTCGCGTCACGTTAAGTATAACTCCGGCCTTAGGCAAAGAGACATCAGAGTCCTTCCTTTCAGATTTGTAACCAGCATGTCCTTATTCACAGAGTACCCTCTTTCGACCGCTGTTTGCCCATGTGACAAAAATTGAACAGGTCTTTCATTGATTTCCACAGAATTGCGTACTCTACTTTGTCACCAGCAAATCTTCCCATGAATGTGTCCAGCCGACAGGAGCTACTTCTATACCCTTGAAATTCCTCCTTATGGTGCTGCACCATTTCAGTGAGGAACATCTTGTACTCACTCAGGATTTGGTCACAGTCCTCTGCTGTATGCTATTTGGCGTTAAGAAGCAGCTGTAAGAGCTTCTCAAACATGGAGATGGCACGCCTTTCATCGCTGATCATAGTTACTGGGTCTAGGCATGCCATGTGCCTTACTGCTGCATAATTCAAAGGGCATTTGTCCAGCAGTTTCTTTGCTGTAGTGGACAGGAAGGCTACACATTCTCTCCGGAATTGTTGACCCGGCAGCGATTTTTCAAGCAGCTTCTCTGAGGCTTTCTCAAGAGCTTGTTTGGTGGCAAAGCCAAGATCCACCTCTTTCAGTGGCAAATGGAGTGTTTTGTCCAGTACATCAATTTTAAGCATTTGTACAGGTGTTTTGATGTTATCCAGTACCTCCCTCGTCATAAAGCATGAAATCAAACTCTTCAGAAGGGCCTGAAGGTCTTTTGCCAAAAATGGCATCATGGGGGCATCAGTCTGGAAATTCTCAAGAAAGGGTTTCAGCTGCCTTGCCACATAGGCAAAAAACTGTAATTTTTGCCTCAAAAAGGGGGTCACCAACAGCCTCTCTGACCACTGTGTATGATGTTGACGTTGGCATTTTACTCTTTGGCAGTTTCTTGTAACTGTCAGCAAATATTTCAACATGTGGCCACATCTTAAGTGCTCTCTCTGCCACTGGCAAGTCCTCCACCCACCTATGAGCACAGAATTGTAGAGGGAATGTTGATGTTTTGGTAATTTCAATGAAGTCATCCCGTCTGGCTGGTATGTCATGAAAAAGCTGCCAAAGGGCTCTTAGTTTGACACCTATCTTCCATCCACTTTCCATCTCGCCTTGTTGGAAACTTCCATGAACTGTATGAAGACCACAGGTTCTAGGTTTATCAAGCTTCTAATATCTGGGGATTCCTTAGACCTTAGTCTTCTTCAAATAATCTCAAAAATTTTTTGTTGACACTTGGTCCATCCATCGAGATTTGCAGGAGCTTGTTTGGATCAAGTGGAGAGGGGGAAACTTTAATGCTCTCAACAAGCTTCTCTGATTGTGTGTGCCCTAGAAACTGGAAGTCCAGATAATGCACAACTACCTTTTCTTCATTATCACTCCAGTACCGCACAAGCACATCCATCTGCTCGGTCTGTGTTATTTTGTTGAGACATTCATCAAATGAAATGGTATAGCAGTTGGACTGTAATGTCTTTCACTAGCTTGTCTCTGAAATATGGTGCAAGGCCAAAACACATCAGATACGCTGCTTTTGTTGCACCACATGAGAATTTTTGGGCAATTTCACTATCTGGAAACATCAGGTGAAACAATGAACCCATATCTGAACAGGAATTGAAAGAATATTTGGAAAGGGCCACTTTAATCACCCATTGGATCTCTGCTTCTAAAACAGCTTCACTTGAAAAATGAGCTCCGATTGAGGATGTAGCTTGAGGTGGTTACATAAGTTGATGGCTGGACCTCGCTGCTTCCTTCACTCTCTGATTCTGCTGCCTGTCTGCTAGCTTCAGAATTTTGGGGGGTGGGAGATTGATTGATGAAATCAGTCATGCGTGTCCTGTGCCTTGACTTGACATGACCCTCTTGTGTCCCTGTCCTTTGGCATGGCTTTTAACAGCAGAAATGCCCATGTTGCCTACATCAAAAGCTTTCTTGCATATCTTGCAGTATGCCCAATGTACATTATCTGTCACATGTCCTATCCAGTCCCTGAACTCAGGATTTATCTTCCATTCCTCCTTAAACGTACACCTCCTTGACATGATTCTGCTTTCCCTCACTTCTGTAATTAGAAATACATTCTCTAAATTAACAATTATAGGCTACTACAGTAATCCCTCGCTATATCGCGCTTTGACTTTCGCGGTTTCACTCTATCGCGGATTTTAAATGTAAGCACATCTAAATATATATCACAGATTTTTCGCTGGTTCGCGGATTTCTGCAGACAATGGGTCTTTTAATTTATGCTACACGCTTCCTCAGTTTGTTTGCCCTGCTGATTTCATACAAGGGACGCTATTGGCGGATGGCTTAGAAGCTACCCAATCAGTGCATGTATTACATATTAACTAAAACTCCTCAATGCTATAAGATATGCATCCCGCGCGGAGCTTGATTGTTTGCTTGTCTCTGCCCTCTCTCACCCTCTCTGACATTCTCTGCGCCTGACGGAGGGGCTGTTTGCTTAAAAGATACTGACGCTCCTCTTAAAAAACGCCACTTTATTGCGGTGCTCGGCATATTTAAAAGCGCACGTATTGATTTTTTGATTGTTGCTTTAATCTCACTCTCTTTCTCTAACGTTCTCTGCGCCAGACGGAGGAGATGTGAGCAGAGGGGCTGTTTGCACAGAGGCTGTTTGCTTAGAAGATACTAACGCTCCTCTAAAAAATGCCGCTGCAAACTTAAAAGCACAAGTATTGATTTTTTGATTGTTTGCTTTTCTTTTAGCTCTCTCTCTCCCTCTGAAATTATCTGCTCCTGAAGAGAAGAAGATCTATTTGCATTCTTTTAATTGTGAGAAAGAACTGTCATCTCTGTCTTGTCATGGAGGACAGTTTAAACTTTTGACTAAAGGGTATTATTTCATGTCTAGAGGGCTCTAATAATGTTAACAGTGTGGGAGAGTTTATAAGGGCTTAAAATATATAAAAATAACTACACAAACATATGGTTTCTACTTAGCAGATTTTCGTCTATCGCGGGGGGTTCTGGAACGCAACCCCCACGATCGAGGAGGGATTACTGTATTTTTCCTGCAACACTGCCTATTAGTATAAAAAACATTAAATACAGTAATGTACAAAAATGTAGGCTAAATAGAAATATTGAACCAGTACAGATTTTCTGTAGGCTAACTGTGGTAAACTTAATGTGAAAGCATACCCATATAATTCCTGTAGAGGGAGCTAAAGTTCTGTGGAATAATGGAAGCAAGATAGAATAAGAGGTTGAGCCAGGAGCTGTTAAGCATGTTCAGTTGTGCAAATAAACGGCACAACCCCACGATCGAGGAGGGATTACTGTATTTTTCCTGCAACACTGCCTATTAGTATAAAAAACATTAAATACAGTAATGTACAAAAATGTAGGCTAAATAGAAATATTGAACCAGTACAGATTTTCTGTAGGCTAACTGTGGTAAACTTAATGTGAAAGCATACCCATATAATTCCTGTAGAGGGAGCTAAAGTTCTGTGGAATAATGGAAGCAAGCTAGAATAAGAGGTTGAGCCAGGAGCTGTTAAGCGTGTTCAGTTGTGCAAATAAACGGCACAAGCCAAGTAATATTTATTGTGTGACGATTGCTCGGCTGCAAGAATATCACACGAACCTACACAAACACACAAGAACATACATTTAGATGTAGGCTTCAAGTAGCCTAAGCTCTATTTGTTTTAAATGAAAGCAGTAGCTCTTAGTCTAATTCTTTTAAAGACTGTTATTGTGTTCGTGCTGTTTTAGGTTTGGTTCAATGAATTTATTTGCTTAGTGGGACCACGTAGGCCTAAAAAAATTATTTTAGATTGATTAAGCAATTTCCTCTGGGATCAATAAAGTATTCTGATTCCCGTCATTAAACAATTAGCACTATGCTAACACCTAATGGGAATTGCCATTAACAGGCTAACAGAAATTAGTATCGCCAATTTACTTGACATGTTTAATATGCAACCTGGGTCCACATCAGACAGTATGAAGTAACAAAACTGTCAGTTGCACCATATGCACTGTGGTCATACTTACAGTCATGCACTCAGCAGAAATTTCAAGTCATGAACTGATGTTCTGTTGTTCTCCTGTCAGCTACTGACAAGCTAGAGCAACGAGGGTCAAAACTCAAACATAATTGCCTATACATGTCTCAGTAGATAGAGACATTGCGCAGCAGAAGTCACGACCTAGCTCAGCTGTCAACATATCAAGACTTACGAACAGCAAGCTGTTTCAAACAGAAAAATTAAAAAGCAAAAACAGAAATAAAATTCCAGGACAAGAAAGATTATTTCCAGGACATTTGGCCATTTCGTTCAGTTTCCAGGTCATTTCAATGACTGGAAAACAACCCTCAAAATTTTCAGGTTTTCCAGGACGCGTGGGAACCCTGTCTGATGAGACAAAGATTAAACTCTTTGGTGTGAATGCCAGGCGTCACGTTTGGGGAGGAAACCAGGCACCGCTCATCACCAGGCCAATACCATCCCTACAGTGAAGCATGGTGGTGGCAGCATCATGCTGTGGGGATGTTTTTCAGCGGCAGGAACTGGGAGACTAGTCAGGATAAAGGGAAAGATGACTGCAGCAATGTACAGAGACATCCTGGATGAAAACCTGCTCCAGAGCGCTCTTGACCTCAGACTGGGGGGACGGTTCACCTTTCAACAGGACAACGACCCTAATCACACAGCCAAGATATCAAAGGAGTGGCTTCAGGCCAACTCTGTGAATGTCCTTGAGTGGCCCAGCCAGAGCCCAGACTTGAATCCGATTGAACATCTCTGGAGAGAGCTTAAAATGGCTGTGCTCCGACGCCTCCCATCCAACCTGATAGAGCTTGAGAGGTGCTGCAAAGAGGAATGGACGAAACTGGCCAAGGATAGGTGTGCCAAGCTTGTGGCATCATATTCAAAAAGACTTGAGGCTGTAATTGTTGCCAAAGGTGCATCGACAAAGTATTGAGCAAAGGCTGTGAATACTTATGCACATGTGATTTCTCAGTTTTTTCATTTTTAATACATTTTCAAAAACCTCAAGTAAACTTTTTTCACGTTGTCAGTATGGGGTGTTGTGTGTAGAATTCTGAGGAAAAAAATTAATTTAATCCATTTTGGAATAAGGCTGTAACATAACAAAATGTGGAAAAAGTGATGCACTGTGAATACTTTCTGGATGCACTGTATTTAGTTACAAAAACAAAACTATATTAACAAATATAATTAATTTATTTTAAAAATTAACAAATTCATATAATATTTCAGCAACCAGAGTAATAAGCAAATGCTACTCAGAGGTACTAGAGTTTTCTGTTTTACTTAGAATCTTTGTTCCGTAACAAACGGTACCCTGTCTTATATGCAGTTATCTGGGTTATGGAGCAAACCACCAAAACAATAAAAGAAAGCTTTCCCTACCAATTAGTTTATCTCCTACCATTTACATTCTTTTTTTCTCTGTATCACAAACACTCCTGCTTATTGTCTCCCGAGTCCCTACTCAAAACTTTCTCATGCCACATCTTACTTTTTCTCCTAATTTCTCCTATCACTCATCTACTAAGAGTCGTGTTCGCCCGTTACAGAACAGAAGTCCTTCACACAGTCTGATCACTTACAGCATTCATTCCACCCTTTCTGCTCCCATACACCTCATCACAAGCTGCCTTCATGCCACATTATATTAACTAAACATAATAACAGAATTTAAAAAGAGAATTACTATACAGAAGAACATTAACATTAATACAGAATAATATTGCCATCAGTGGTTTCAATTTTCGACACCTTTTTCAATTTTGTCGGCATCATGCATTATATCATTCACTGTTCTTCCATCCATTATCCACTGCTTATCCGAGGTCGGGTCGCGGGGGCAGCAGCCTAAGCAGAGAAGCCCAGACCGCCCTCTCCCCGGCCACCTCCTCCAGCTGCTCTGGGAGGACCCTGAGACATTCCAAGACCAGCTGGAAGATATAATCCCTCCAGTGTGTCCTGGGTCTGCCCCGTGGCCTTCTCTCAGTAGGGAATGCCCACAACATACCAGAAAGTCATCCAGGGGGCATCTAACCAGATAACCACCTCAACTGACTCCGCTCAACATGGAGGAGCAGAGACTCTACTCTGAGTCTCTCCCGGAAAACTGAACTCATCACCCTATCTCTAAGGGAAAGTACAGCTACCCTGCAGAGAAAACTCATTTCAGCCACTTGTATCCGTGATCTTGCTCTTTCAGTCACTACCCAAAGCTCGTGGCCATAAGTGAGGGTAGGAACGTAGACTGACTGGTAAATCGACAACCTCGCCTTTTGGCTCAGCTCTCTCTTCACCACGACGGACCGTTGCAGAGCCTGCATTACTGCAGATGCTAAAACGATCCATCTGTCAACCTCCCGCTCCATTCTTCCCTCGCTCATGAACAAGACCCCGAGATACTTGAACTCCTCCACTTGAGGCAGTAATGTGTTCCCAACTCAGAGAGAGCATTCCACCCTTTTCCGGCTGAGAACCATGGCCTTGGATTTAGAGGTGCTGCCTCTCATCCCCGCCGCTTCGCATTCGGCTGCGAACCGCTCCAGTCAGAGCTGGAGGTCACTGTCTGATGAAACCAACAGAACCACGTCATCCGCAAATAGCAGAGATGAGATTCTAAGGTCACCTAACCAGATCCCCTACACTCCCTGGCTGCACCTAGAAATTCTGCCCATATAACTTATGAACAGAATTGATGACAAAGGGCAGTCCTGGCGCAGTCCAACCTCAACAGGGAACAAGTCCGACTTATTACCGGCAATGCGGACCAAGCTCCTGCTCCTCCTCTACAGGGACTGAATGGCTCGTAACAGCGAGCCTTGTACCCCGTACTCTTGGAGCACACCCCACAGGATGCTTCAAGGGACACGGTCGAATACCATCTCCAAATCCACAAAACACATGTGGACTGGTTGGGCAAACTCCCATGCCCCCTCCAGGATCCTGGCCAGGGTGTAGGGCTGATCCAGTGTTCCACGGCCAGGACCAAATCCGCATTGTTCCTCTTGAATCCGAGATTCAACCATCAATCGAACGCTCTGCTCTTCCTACTAGGTAAATTGAAGCAATACTTAAAACACTTTAGCCATTTTGAAAATGTTTAATAATTTCAATTTTTGTGATAATTCCTACACCCACCCATACATTTATCGGCCATAACAAGGTATAGTAGATTAATTATAACAAAAGAGAAAAGTTACGAAAAACTATTAAAACTGAAAGTACAGTGGAACCTCGATTCACAACCATAATTCATTCCAAAACTCTGGTCGTTACCTGATTTGGTTGTGAACCAAAGCAATTTTGCCCATAGGATTGTATGTAAATATAATTAGACTGTACGAACTATATGTAAATATTTTTTTTTAAAGATTTTTAAGCACAAATATAGTTAATTATACCACAGAATGCACAGCGTAATAGTAAACTAAATGTAAAAACATTGAATAACACTGAGAAAACCTTGAACAACAGAGAAAACTAACACTGGAAGAGTTTGCGCTATAGCGCTACAAACCGCTCGCTAAAAACACTTTTTTAATGAGTTTTAAGCACAGGGAAAAAAAATGAACATTTGAAAAATCCATAATTAAAAAAACCATCAAGAAAAGTAACATTGCAACAATGCACACTACGGACCGATAGCTGTAAACAGAAGTGAAAACAAAAACAAGACCAGTGCATTCTTTAACTGCCTTCTCTACCTTATGTGTCTTTCTCTCACTCACACTCTCTCTCTCTCGCACGCGTGTGTGTGTGTCTGTGTGTGTCTCTCTCTCTCAGGTGCGTGAGTCTGTCTGTCTGTCTGTCTGGCTGCACAGGGAGAGACTGAACACGTGCAGAAATCATCGGCGCACACAAAACGAAAGGGAAACTGGCTTGTTCGTATACCGAGTGTGTGGTTGTGAACAGATGCAAAAGTTTGGCGAATTTTTTGGTCGTAAACCGATTTGTACGTGTTCCGAGACGTTCGTGAACCAAAGTTCCACTGTACTTAACAAGGGAAAGTTGTTTCAATGTGTAAAGAAAGGAAAGTTGCCTTTTTCTTTTATATAGTATAGAGAGATGTGTTCGCTGACGTTATGATCGCCTTGTGTAGACTGGTGAAACGTCCCTGCCATTAATCAGCTGTGATGACACTGTCAGTCCTCCACTTGTGTGCGTGTCTTCATAATCCGAGGTGAGGATCTCATAATCGTATACGTGCAAAAGAAAGTGGTGTAGAAAAGGGGTCCCGTGTTTGCACTTGTCTGGGCTATAGCGCAGGGGGAGGATGAAAAAAATTAAAAGTGCTCACTTTGACTTAAGGCAGAAGCGCAGTCAGCGTCTCAAAGGCCGGCACAGCTATGCACGCGCGCTGGCTGCTCGACTTTTGCTGGGCAGGAGACCACAGTTTTGCAGACACGTTCATGATATCAAAAGTCTCAGCTCTTTGGAGGTCATTCATATATTATATATATAGCAAAATCCCCGCCCCTCGCAGCGGAGAAGTAGTGTGTTAAAGAAGTAATGAAAAAGAAAAGGAAACATTTTAATAATAACGTAACATGATTGACATTGTCATGAGTGTTGCTGTCATATATATGCCTGCCTAAATAAGTCACCCTCGCTTTGCTCTTACTTTATTTACCGTTCATTTAATCATGGCTATTGGCGGAAAAATTATAAAATGGAAGGAGGATGGCTTTACCAAAACAATTATTGATGGCGAATCGATTATTCATAAAGCTTGAATTGGTGATGTTTTTCTGTGTTAACCTCATATTTTTCAGACTTCTTCTCAAACTAAGGTGGTGCCAGCGATCGCAGCAGAGAAGTAGTGTGTTAAAAAAGCTAGAAAAAGAAAAGGGAACATTTTAAAAATAACGTAACATGACTGTCAATATACAGTATTTGTTTTGTGAGTGTTACTGAGTGTTGCTGTCATCAAGGATTTGATTATCATTATTTCTTTCAATCAGGTTCGTATTTGTAGGATGTGTTGTGTTCATGTTACATTCTGTGTTTGTCAATCGTTGTAAAGATGACAGGTTTCATTCATCGATTTGTTTCTTACTGCATCAATAAACAGCTCGTCTTCTTCTTTATCTGAGACCTGACACACTGCATGCACGGGTTTTTTACACTGTCTTCCTTTAGCGGGACATTGACTTTTTCCAACGTGTGCTTTGTTTCCGCAGTAGTTGGATTTATGAATATGCTTGTATGTATGAGACGCTTCATATTTTTGCTGCCTTTTCAATTGTGTAATTCGGTTTTGTTCAGCTCTTTGGAACTGTTGCTTTTATCTGTGCACGCGCCAGTTCACGTGAGCCGCTCGTGTACATGCATCGAAGGTTCCCAGCTGTGCTGGTGCCATCTCCTGCTATGTCCATGGCTGTATTTAATGTTACCTTAGTCCTGGCACTTAAAACTTTCTCTCGCAGTTTCGCAGAGTTTGTGTCAAACACCACCCTGGCCATCTCATCTTCCTCTCCATAAGCACAGTCCTTCACCCGTGAATATTTACCCGTGGCAGTTTGCTATTGGATTGCCGCTGACGGACGGCCTTATATGGGCAGGCACTAAATTACAAACGCCTGCGGCAGCCTGTCTATGAACTTACTTTAAAGTGTAGGTTTACATCGTGCTTTGTTTCCGAAGTAGCAGAAGTCATGAATATGGTTGTATATGTCACTCGCTCGCTTCTTATTGTTTCGCTGCCTTCTCAATTATATAATGCATGTTTTCTTCAGCGCTTTTTTCAGGTCTTCCTGGTTTTCTATGTACTGCGTGATTACGTGGGAGGCGTGATGATGTCACACGAAACTCCGCCCCCACGGCGTTGAAGCTCATCTCCATTACAGTAAATGGAGAAAAACTGCTTCCAGTTATGACCATTACGCGTAGAATTTCGATATAAAACCTGCCCAACTTTTGTAAGGAAGCTGTAAGGAATGAACCTGCCAAATTTCAGCCTTCCACCCACACGGGAAGTTGGAGAATTAGTGATGAGTCAGTGAGTGAGTGAGTGAGTGAGTGAGTGAGTGAGGGCTTTGCCTTTTATTAGTATAGATATATATTGGCTTGGCCCTGTGCAGGTGCACAGTTTGCACATGCCTAAGGCCGCCCATGCAGTACTGTCTCTTTTAAACATACTAACCTCCAATTTCTGTGCTTCCTTTTCTTTTTTCCAAGTAACCGATCGCCACACAATCAGCTCTGTAATAGACGTTAAGCCATCTGTAAGCTTATAACGTCGATTCTTCAAAACATTTAAGGAACACTGAAATATCTTTGTAGTTCATGTTTAATTATTCTATACTTCACGCCAGTCCCAGTGAAACATACAGTACAGGCCAAAAGTTTGGACACACCTCCTCATTCAATGTATTTTCTTTATTTTCATGACCATTTACATTGGTAGATTCTCACTGAAGGCATCAAAACTATGAATGAACACATGTGGAGTTATGTACTTAAAAAACAAAAGTTGAAATAACTGAAAACATGTTTTATATTCTAGTTTCTTCAAAATAGCCACCCTTTGCTCTGATTACTGCTTTGCACACTCTTGGCATTCTCTCGATGAGCTTCAACAGGTAGTCACCTGAAATGGTTTTCACTTCACAGGTGTGCCTTATCAGGGTTATTTACTGGAATTTCTTGCTTTATCAATGGGGTTGGGACTAGCAGTTGTGTTGTGCAGAAGTCAGGTTAGTTGGACGATCATTTATTTTTCAACAGGACAATGACCCCAAACACACCTCCAGGCCTTCTAAGGGCTATTTGACCAAGAAGGAGAGTGATGGAGTGCTGTAAATGGTCATGAAAATAAAGAAAACACATTGAATGAGGAGGTGTGTCCAAACCTTTGGCCTGTACTGTACAGTGCAAGGCAGGAACAATCGTGAACTGAGCGCCAGATCCTTGCTACCGTAGCAACACCGTGTCCTTTAATTGTTAACAATACAGATTATTTAAATGAAGTTAAAGTTTTATCTGTATAATATAATAAACATATTTTGCTGCATTTCATCTTAAAAATATCGTCATTATATGTAAATAAGCGCTTTATAAAGTGGCTCAGGTTGTGCAATATTATAACTGTAGTGCAAGTTTATAGTGAGGTGATTATACTTATAAGTACAAACAGTTCTACAAGGAGCAGTTGATGGACTGATTGAGTGCGTTTAGAGCTCTTGGGATGAAACTCTTTCTGAACCCCGAGGTCCATACAGGAAAGGTTTGAAGCGTTTGCCATGTGAGAAGCAGTTCCAATAGGAAGCATGGCTGAGGCAACGTGTGCTTGATGCTGTATACCGATAATTCTCTTTCCGATCAGCTGCTCCGAATGGTGCAGTGAGAGTAATATGGAAAAAGATAATCTGCTGTGGCAATCCCTAATGGAAGCAGCTGAAAGAAGAAGAAGGTGCAGTGAGAGTAACAACGTTAAAGCAGTTATGGTATTTGGAATAGTTTGACCCTTCTGTGGAACATTATATTGTTACAGGTTAATTATAATCAGATGCATTAAACTAATAAACAATTAGTTCATTAATTGTTAATTTCAGTGTATTTATAAACAGGGGTGTGGAAATCAAATTTGTTTCTACTTGTCCACGGACAAGTAAACTTAGAAAATCCACTTGTCCGCCTGTTAAATTCACTTGCCCAAAAACAAATAACAAAAGTGAAAAATAGTTTATTTTTTCGGATCTCTTTTATTGATACCAAAACTACATTCCATTTTAAAACTGGAAAAAGTTCTTTCAGGAAGTAGTATTTTGCCACCTTGCTCTAGAGCATTATATAAAAGATTCCCTTATTTTAACTGGCTAATAAACAATGCCTTCATTATAGCTCCACTAGTTCATTTTTCATATATTACAGTTACATAACAGAACACTGTCCTGATTCATTTTCCACCATGTTCTTCAGCTTTTGTCTTGCAACATCTTCTCCCCCAAGAATCGTTACTATCTTAGACAGTATGTGCTGAATGCTTTTCATTTCTGCTTGAGCTGAACTGCATGGTTCCTAGACTGATGGTCCCGCAGAAGTGGATGCTGACGATTTTTCAGGTTTTTTTATGAGTGATGTGCCTGCTGCCAGATGACAGCCAGAATTCCACAGCTGGTCGTGGGTCAAACTCTTCTAAAGAAGCAGTATTGAACAGCCCTAGCATAACGCTCAACCTCCGAACTTTCAGCTTTAAAAAACACTTTTTCAATTGAACCAACTTTTTTCCTACTTTTAGACTGATGTCTCTGTCTGATGTACTAAACCCCCATTAATGCAAGGGAGCAGCACTACAGCCACGTCACCGTGCCCCTGCCACCCATGTCTAATACATGCTTTAATGCATTTCATTGTGAAAAAGATATCAAGTATTTATCTTAGTATTCTGAATGTTCATTGAGCAGGAATATCATGAAGTTAATGTGCAGCGATAGGACAATAGGAATAGTGCAATAGGAAGTCAGTTTAAGAAGCGCGCAGAGATTAACTGCTGGGTCGGAGAACACTTAATATAAAGCATTTAATGTGCTACATTAATTTATGACGGGGTTTGAGAAAATCTAGTAAATGAAACATTCATTTTAAGATGAAATTTAGTTTGCGACATTCTACTGATAAAATAAACTACGAGAATAAAGTGGAAATGTCGACATTTACATTTTTTTTTGTCTTCACTGTGTCCATATTTTTTTCACCGTGGCCTTAATACGCTCCCATAGGTTTTTCAGGGCCTGTTGTGACAGTTTTAATCAAGCAATGATCCATTTCTCATCCGCGATGCTACTTGTTTCAGTTTCAGCAACACGCATATAGCGAGAACAACGTGCTTACCGCAGTGCATTATGGGTTACGCAGGTAATTCCTAATGACGTATTCGAAATTCTGCAAGATGGTACATTTCCAAAGAAGTAAATATTACCGATGTTGTCGGGGGAAAAAAAATAATCACGTCTAAGTGAAGATTATTACTGATATTTCATAACATTTGGAAACCGTTAGAATGTTTTCTTCATTATTTTTAATAGACAGTGCGAAACCAACTTGTTTTATATGAACAATTTTCTAATCAAAAACGATCTATAGACACCTCATCAAAATTGATGTCACGCAATAAATTTCTTAACTCCTCAATATATCACAACCTGCGCGAACTCGCAAATTTCAGGAAAGATTAATTGCCTAGCAAGCTTTATGTGGAGAAAACAATTGCATTGTTGGTGAAATTACCGCATTTTTATGTAGAAAAAATGAATTTTATCTATGCTAATAAAAGGCAAAGCCCTCACTGACTCACTCACTCATCACTAAATTCTCCAACTTCCCGTGTAGGTAGAAGGCTGAAATTTGGTAGGATTATTCCTTACAGTTTACATACAAAAGTTAAGCAGGTTTAATTTCGAAATTCTACGCGTAACGGTCATAATGGTCAACAACATCCGCCATGTTGAACTTTCTTATTTATGGCCCCATCACGAAATTTGTTAGGTGGCTTCCCTGCGCTAACCGAAACCAATGTACGTACTTATTTCGGTGGTATGACACCAATGTCAGCCACCATATTGAATTTTCAAACATCACTAATTCTCCAACTTCCCGTGTAGGTAGAAGGCTGAAATTTGGCAGGCTCATTCCTTGTAGCTTACTTACAAAAGTTAAGCAGGTTTCATTTCGAAATTCCATGTTGAACTTTCTTATTTATGGCCCCACCTTCAAAAAATTTAGTAGGCGGTTTCCCTGCGCTAACCGAAACCAAAGTACGTACTTATTTCGGTGGTATAATGCCACTGTCGGCCGCCATATTGAACTTTTCAACGGTCTTTGTTACTTATGCACCCATCTTCAAGAAATTTGGTACACGGGTTCCCAACGCTAACTGAATCCTACTTATGTACATATATACGTCCATAGCCTGCAGCTCGGTCACCGTGTGAGGCGGCGTTGGGTACCCCATCCCAACGCCTCCCACGTTGTTGGCTGCCTGCCTATATAAGGCTGTCCATCGCTCCAGTCTCTACATTCCCTTCCTTGCTACGCCACGGGATTCACGTCTCCCTGCTGATAACTACAGCCTTTTAATGTAATCCACAGCTTCTCCACTGTTTTATTGCTCATTTATTACGATTATAGTTATTGTTTAGGTATTTTAGACTTACTTTACATTGTTCAGGAACCCATTTCCTTTATCAATCCAACCGTAACCCCATTAACATGTCTATCAAGGTGATCACCATCAATCAAAGAACTGTCACTTACCGAGTGGTTTCCATGCCCGGAGATGGCACCTGCCTTTTACATTCTCTTTGTTACATATTGCACGGCCATATCAGGCTCACTCTTGATATCCGGAGGAACATTGTGTCTTATGTATTGAATGACTGGGACAGGTTCAAGGTGTGGACTGATGACGATACAGGAGATAATTATACTACACAGGAGCACTATAAGGGCTCATTTATACTTCACGCGACGCGACGCATGCTGCAGCGGACGCTCCTGCTACGCAAGCATTGTAGTGTTTATACTTGCGCGCGTTCTTTACGTAAATCTGGAGGAATCCACCAGGTGGCAGTGCGAGATATTATCGTGGTGAGAACATGTTAGGCTTCTCTGTGTTGTGAATTGCCTAGAACACCTATTAAATTCCGATAACACCTTACCGCAATATCTCTGAAAAGGATGTTTATTGATTAAATCCATAAATCCAGGGATGTATGTGTCCATTCCAGGAAGCATTGGGCATGAGTGAGAAACAGTCCCTTGACGAGGCCTCAGCTCATCGCAAGGTGAATACAAGCACACACATACACTAGCGTCATTTTAGCGGCACCAAATCCCCAAATCTGCATATCTTTGGAAGGAAACCGGAGCACAGTGTGGAATACAAGCAGGAAATATCAGTATACTGCTGCTGGATTATGTGAATTTCCCCTTGGGATTAATAAAGTATCTATCTATCTATCTAATACCAGCAACATAACTCCCTGCGAGACAGCAGTGTTATCGCTCCGGCACCGTGACACCCCCATGTGTGTAATTATTCCCCCATGTGTGTATTTATTAACAGTATTCATTATTTAAACGAAATTATATGTAAAATGTAACATACACATTTTAATGCATTTCATCATGAAAGTGATATCAAGTATAAATCTAAAGATTCTAAATGTGCAGAGAGTTGGAATATCATACATTTAATTTGTTCTGTTTGGCGATCTATTGCTGCTTTCCGCTGCTGAAGCAAAATGCCGACATACAGATGCATTCGCGGTGCTTTTATATTCAAGCGTCGCATATTCCCGATCGTAATGACACAATACATTTTAAAAGTCTCACATACCATCTTTTGTGCCGTCTCTTTTTTTATTTTTTTTTTTGCAACTTCACATCGACTACATAATGTATAGCGCTGTATTGGAGCCATTCATCAAACAGCAAAGTGTGCACATCGATCCCTAAAGGATCTCCATAGAGGCTTGCTGTCACATGTAGATAGTAAAAAGAGACTCTGATGTCACATTCTGACTTTTAGCACACTGCGCCCCCCAACTTTTTGCTGGTACTGCAACTCGCGCACGCGTCGCGTTAACCTGCTCAGAGGACGCATGAAATGAACGCTGGGAACGCGTGGTAGTCATGATGCGGGCGCGTACGTGTTCTGAGTGTGAATTATAAATGAGCCCTTAGAGTGAAATGCTTAAGCCCTTCACCTATGCATCTGCATGTGAGTTGATGGCTGCCGCTGAATTGTTCGGTTGTCGCTTTCCAGTGTACCGAAATGGCCAAATATTTTACAACTTTCGACAACCGCCAATGCCTCTTAAACATCTTAGATTCACAGGTGACGATTTCAGTTGTGGACACTTGGATGTTTATGAATGTTTAAACTCTCAAAAGCTGTATGAAACCAGTTGTATACTTACAACGCTTGACAGATGCCGAATGTCTCTTCAACACAAGTCCTACAAATACTGTCATAATTGAAACAAACCATGAAACTCAAACTGATTATGACAGCAGCAATCCAAGCTTTGAGATTTGAAACAAGATTACTTTTCACATGGCCAACTGTACATTGCATGCTCAAGAGTAAGCTCAGCACACAGCTTGGTCATATTACAACCGGAGGGCCGAACTCACAATGTGGTATACAAAGAGATCCATAAAAAATAATTATTGGTATATTTTCCCTCAGTTTAAAAAGGTTTAATTTTCTTCTTAATAAAAATTTTAAGGCAGTACTTTGCCGCTGCGAAGTGCGGGTATTTTGCTAGTAAATAATATATAAAAGTTATCATTATTATAATGAAAAATCATCAAATTACAACGTAATGTCGGTATGAAAAAAATGACCGCATCTCCAAGTGTGTAAATAGCAGGGTAAAATACTTATGTAAGACCACAAGAGTGATTCCTCTTTGAAAAATCAGCCGTCATTTAGTAAACAATATTGAATACCAATTTGAGACATGAGCAACGTGCCTAAGTAGACTGTTTCCGCACGAAGTACGTACCCAAATGTTTAAAATTTGAAAGTTGTGGTAAAAATGTGCCCTGCACAGCACATATAATTGTTTTTTCTCCAGAAAACTGCACTTGTCCATGGACAACTGAAACCAGAAAAACACGCTTGTCCGACGGTAAATTTACCCGTGTCGGACAAGTCAGGCGTTGGATTTCCGCACCCCTGATAAAGCTGAAAAAGAAAGATAAACCACACAAGAACAGTAGCACTGCTTTGATGCCGGGTGCCGCCAGTCTGCAAAACCGTGCGGAGATCTTGCGTATGACAGGGTATGAGGTACAGTGGCTTTATGCCAAGTTTAGGTTTTATACATCGCGATTTGAACGTGGAAACGTTCTTACGCAACATTTCTGTGCATATGCACTGTTTATACATGAGGCCCCTGGTGTTTGTGATACTAAGAAAAATTAATTAATCTTTGTAGGGTGAAGATGATGAAAATGATCAAATTTACAAATAGGTGATGAAGAGCTACAAACTCCTTTGTCTGTTCTCGCTATAGGTTGCATGACAACACAATTATTTGTTTTCAAACAAGGCAATCAAAAAGAAGGGATCAGTAAAACTGAAAAAAATAATCATCAACCTCAGTCTGTTGCTGTGTAAAATAAAACAGTTTAAAAAAACACATTTCAACTGCAACCTGACAATTTCCAAACAACATTTTCCTTAACACTAGAATTACCAGAGCCTAGGAAAAAACTCATAGATCCGTCCCACCTTAAATCGCTTCTTATATCCGTTCGCACCTCTCCGCCAGCGTCTTTTGTCATCTAAATGTGCTGATAAAGACAAGCTGCAAGCAGCCAGCTATTCCATCCCCCCCTCTGACTTAGAACATGCACAAACTTTTCCCAGCTCATGCCTTGATTGATTATCTGGGAGAGAAGTGGAGTTTTAGAGTGGAAATAATAGATCGTTATTTGGAACATATGCATTTAATGTGTGTTCCATTTCTACAGTAATCTGTGTAAACACATTTTAAAAACAGAAACGTTTTTCATATTCTAGTAGTAAATTGACAAAATGTAGGCATAAACTATATAATGTATGACGCCTGAAGTTCATATTCAATCGCATAACATCTTGTGGTTTATAATCAGTGACCGCGTGTTTTTTTCCCCCAATCTTGCCAGTCCCCACATGTTGCTGTATGCTGTTTCTTTTGTAGTCCAGGACATGCAGAGGAAAGAATAGTAAAGAGCAGTAACTTCAGTGCTATATGCAATCATCAGACACTCCCCATCTGACACTGCTGTTTTCACATAAAGACACACTATAGGTCTGCAGTGTACTTGTGACTGCATGCTTGCGAACTGAAGTGTCTACGTGCACTTTTCGTGGCATTACATGTGTATTTTTTGAGCATGCCCGTGCCGCTCAAACACATGAACATATGCTGGTGTACAAGTATAACAAAACAAGTGTACTTTTATGCAAGACTATAACCGAAGAAAAAAGAAAGGAAGCTACAGTAGGCAGTTGATGCTAAGAACTGCTGATTTCAGATCCGTGCTATACAAAATCATTACATTCAAATATTAACAGTTCACACACCCCCAAGGACCACCCTTCCTACATTTACGACATGAGTACTTGTCAAAGTGTACACACCTCTCTGTGCTATGGTTCCTATTACACTATATGAGCACCTGACAGTGTACTTTCTTCCCTACATAAATAACATTCAAGCTATAGCGCGTCTCCAAATAAATAACATTCAAGCTATAGCGCATCTATGTGATCCAAATAAATAAAATTCGAGCTATAGCGTGTCTTTATGTGAAAACAGCAGTGTCAGATTGGTTCGTGAACGTGACTGAGAGAATGAAACAGAATTAAAAAAAAAAACTAACCTTTACAATTATTATACATTTACACTGGCTGTTACAGACTGACTGAAATCAAATGTAAGTTTTTATTCTAAAAAAGTACAGTACATGCAATATTATTTGAAAACGAAGAGCGTCAGATTTGGTTTGAATACACTCTGGCGTTGTTACAGAAGGCGTGAGCTTATTCAGTGCAGCAGTTTCAAAGCACAGTACATGCAATGTTATTTGAAAACGAACAGCATCAGATTGGGCGTATATTAAAAACCGATCTGACGCTGTTCGTTTTCAAATAATATTGCATTAGTGCGATGATGTTTTCACATATATTGTCTCTTTCTTTCACCTTGCGGTTTGTAATCAGTGACTCCGTGTTTTTTTTCCCCGATCTTGCCAGTCCCCACATGTTGCTGTATGGTGGTGTTTCTTTTGTACTCCAGGACATGCAGAGGACAGAATAGTATAGAGCAATAAGTTCAGTGCTATATGCAATCAGACAGACAGAGAGGTCACTAGATATTTAAATAAACAGGGAAGGCACTGTATAATATATTTATAAAAAACAGCTAAAGAGATAGATAGATAAGAAGGAAAGACACTATATGATAGGCAGACAGGGAAGCTGCTATATAATAATAAAATTACTGTTATTACTATATAGATAGACAGGGAGTTCAGTCAGACAGGCAGAGCGGAAATCTTACCGGTACGCCACGGAAGCTGTTATGTTGTACTTGAACCTTTTGTGGAAGTGTTTATTTTATCTTTGGACTTCAGGGTTCACACGTTTTATAGTTTATGCCTACATTTTATAACATTTACTACTAAAATATGAAAACGTTTCTGTTTTAATAATGTGTTTACACAAATTACTGTAGAAACGGAACACACATGGAATGTGTGTGTTCCAAATAATGATCTATTATTTCCACTCTAAAACTTCACTTCACTTCACTTTATGTGGTAAACAGGTAAATAACATTAGATCTGGCTTTTATGTAAATAACATATAAATATTAATGTTTTGGGCACCTGCAATGTCCTTTGTATGTAAGAGCCAGATCTACAGCGTAAAGGCACAAGTGCAGAGCTTCCCATGTACATATATAAAGTACAGCGATGGCAAAAGTGCATTTTTGATCTGATGTAGAACCGTCGTCATGATTTGAGCTTACTTCTGTTATAGCGTGTCCATTTGAAAACAGCAGTGCCGGATGTGGGGGGGTTGGATGGGGATTATGGGGAGTTGGGATCGTGAATGCAGCTGAGAAAATAACAGAATAAAAAAAATAAAGCTAATCTTTACAAGTATCATAAATTACACCGGCTGTTACAGACTGGAATCAAATGTAAGTTTTTATTCTAAAATAGTAAGAATACGTGCAGCTCAGTTCTCAAAACGGACAAGCCCAGGATTGAACCCGTGAAAGCTTTGATTACCAGTCAAAGGCTGATACCGTTGCGCCACCAAAGCTGTGATAACGAATGCATGTCAATGTGCAGGTAAACACGGGTTGTTTAAATGCAGTTATATTTTTGAATAAAAGTGCATTTGTTCTATTATATTTGTACCTTTTGTGAAAAGTGTTTCTTTGATATTTGGAATTCAGTCTTCACACATTATATACTTCATGTCTACATTTTATCAATTATTACTAACATATAAAATACGTTTCTGTTTTAACAATGTGTTTACAGTACATAGATTGCTGTAGACACGGAACACATATGAAATGCAAGTGTTCCAAATAATGATACAGTATTTATAAAAGGTGTCATTTTGCTTGACTTCTCACTTTATACAACTCTAAGCAACTGACACACAGGTAAACAGACTTGAGCTGAGAAAACTGTGCGGCGGTGTGGGGATGTGATAGCAGGCTGCTTGCTGTTTGCTGCTTATCAACACATTTAAAGGACAAAAGACCTTGATGGAGAAGTGTTTAAAGGTGGGACGGATCTACGAAGTTTTTTCGTAGGCTCTGTTAATTCTAGTGTTAAACAGTGAGTACATTTACATGCACAAACCAAACCATGATAAGGTGAGTATACTGGTTAAGGCAAAAGCATAGTTTCTTAAAAACCTCCATTTTTATGTAAAATAGAGTTTCCTCTTGGCAAAATGCTATGATGTCATTAAACAATGCAAAAAAGACATCATCTATCAGCTGCCATTAATCCAAAAAACAAGCATGGATTTGTAATAGACCTAAAGTATTATTGGTTATTAAAAAGAACCTGCCTCTAATGTTTTAAAGCTTAGTTAAGCTAAATAGTAATTTCAGTTGCCAAGAATTACAATTAGGCTGGAGGATTTTTTTTCTAAATTAAAACATCAAGTTGTTAAAGGAGTTTGTAATGTATTGTTGGTTAAATATCAAAAATATTTCCGCAAGTTATTATTCATTTCAATAAATAAAAGAGGTTGTTCCACCCACGCACACAAACCGACAGAGAGAAAACTTAAGGGTCACCTATTAACTCAACCTCCACATGTTTGAGGATATAAGAGGTAAAACCATGCACACACGGTTAGAACATGCAAACTCCAAATTTAAAATGACCAGGCATGGGACTCAAAGGCAAAAAGTAATGAAGGTATGAAGGAAATATACATTATTTATTTGTTTATTAAATAATAAACAAACATATAAGTAAATAAATTGAAAATGTGTAACTGCTATTGTAGAAAACTAGTAACTAATAAACTAGAAAACTTGAAATTAATTTTTTGTGGGATCTTATAAATATCTGAACAAAGGAAACATGACTGATGAGAACCCTTAAGAAGAAATACAAATTGAATGATTACATTCTAGTAGCTAAATCCACACACATAATATGTACAACTGTATGCATCAGTTGTTTTCCCCTATTAGTCTTACTGACTGTTGCTCAGCACCTCAAAGAATGTCTCTATTAGTATAAATAACAGTAGAAAAGTTTAAATCATAAACAAAATACTTCAAATGGAAAGTCTGAGTAAAACCTTTTTCCAAATCTCTAAAATGTGTATTTGTTTCTCAATGCACCTAACAAAGCATAGACAGAGGTATAATAAACAATGCTACTCTAAATACCTTAAATCTAATATAACTGATGAGGGAATTATGAAACTGCTTCAAACTGGAGTTCCACATAAAAACCGAGAAATCAAACTGGAAATCTTATTTGTCACTGCAAATTCTTTTGCAACATATAAAAAAAAATTTTGTACATATGTTAAAGAAAAGCAACCATTTCTTGTGGAAAATAAATCTCTTGCAACCTAATGACATAAACATGGAAGCCATTAAAATATCTGGTCAAATTACAGCAAAACTGAACAGAATGTACCGTAATTACGCGTGTACCACGCGCACATTTTTTCCCGAAAATTAGCATCAGAAAATCAGGTGCGCATCATACACGAGGAAATGTAATTCTATAATGTTTACTTCTTCTGCTTGGGCTCGCTTGCTTGTTCGCGCACTCTCTCTCGCTCGCTTGCTCACTTGCGCTCTCTCTCTCACTCGCTTGCTCGCTCATTAACGCTCTCGCTTGACAGCGCTCTCTCTCCCTCTCTAAACTCTTCCTATACAATCAAAATGTGCATCGTATAGGGGGCAAAACTTTTTTCGTGATTTTCTTTGTAAAAATTAAGGTGAGCATCTCACACGAGTAAATATGGTATTTATTTCAAGTGAGTAACTTGAAAATGAGTAACTGCATATTCAAATATTAACTGCTTATTAACTATAGTGTGTATCTGTAAAACAGGGAAGGAAGACTAAATTAATACTGAGTAATGAAGTAAATATATTATACTCAAAATGTCAAGCATAGATAAATGCAGGAATTAAGATACAATTACATTCAATTTATATACACTCTTGTGAAAAAGTAAGTACACCCCATTAAACGATTTTTTTTAACATATGTGGATTTGACCTTCATTTGAACATTATCTATAGATAAAGGTGATATAATATAACAAACATCATGCCACATTTACATCTTGTAGTTTATTACATAATTTAAATAAATATAAATGCAAATTTCATATTTGGAAAAAGTATGTACACCCCTACATTTATCAGTACCTCAAATACCTAAAAATAGAATCACGTGCACCAGATCGGGTGGAAATGACTAGGACATCAATAGAGGGGATATTGTAGGAACCTCTCTTACTTGAACTTAGACATTTAGTTTGACTTGTTCTTTCTGTCAACACCATGACTATATCAAAGAAGCACTGTGAGGCCTCCAGAAAGAAGGTTATAGATGTGTAGGAGTCCAGGAAGCGATTTAAAAAGTTCTACAAACTATTGGAGATCAACCATTCTGCTGTCTAGATGATCACCTATAATTAGAGAAGAATTCAAACAACTGCCAGCTCATCCAGGCAAGGCCATCCAAACAAGTTCAATCCGAAAGCAGAATGCAAAATGCTTCAAGATGTCTCCAAGAACTCCAGAATTTAATCAAAGGTAGCTCTTGCCAATGTTGATGTCAAATAGTGGTCTACCATTAAAAAAGAGGCTGCACAAATTAGATCTGCATGAGAGGTGTGCCAAAAGGAAACCCCTCCTGTCCTAAAAGAACATTAAGGCAACACTAAAGTTTGCCCATGATCACCTAAACCAAGAGTTCCCAAAGTGGTCGATATTGTTTTCAAGGGGTCGACAGTTTAAATATAAAAATGTGGAGGTTGATGACAGCAAAAATAGACCCCCTTACTACTGCTATTTGTATGTTACTTCAAAATATCTATGATTCCAATAGGTACCTAATTAAGAAGTAAACTATTTCAATAAAACACTTTTTGATAAAAACACATTACGTACCAAACTTGTAAACGAAAAGGTAAAATGTGTCATTAAAAGAGTCACATGTAAGAATGCATGAAAATACATGTAGCACAAACATGTCTGTGCATTGTCTTATCGAACGTATCAAAGCAAGTGCGGACATGAAAAACCGTTGCATGTCCGCACTTGCTCAAGGTGGGATGAGACGACGGATATTCAATACTTGCAAAATACCTACGCTTCGCAGCAGAGTAGTGTGTTAAAGAAGTAATGAAAAAGAAAAGGAAACATTTTAATAATAACGTAACATGACTGACAATGTAATTGTGTTGTCATTGTCATGAGTGTATGTGTATATATATATATATATATATATATACACACACACACACACATATAAACATATATATATACACATCATATATATATATATATATATATATATACATATACATATATACACATATACAAATATAGGCATATATATATATATATATATATATATACACATACATATATATACATATACATATATATACATATACACACACACACACATATATATACATATACATATCTACATATATACTGTATATACATATATATATATATACAAATCTACATATATATATCTACATATATATATTAGGGGTAAAAAAAATTAATCTACTGTGTAATAATTAATCTTGATTAATCGTATGTAATCACACATGAAAATTTGCCCCAAATCGCAAATGTTTTTTTTTTTCAATTTAAAAGGGTTTTAGTGGGCGACAGTATCAAATAATAGACATGGACATGAATATTGTAAACTCAAGCTCTTTTAATTTCTGAAAAAAAAAAAAATGCTTTTCAATTCAAAACAGAAACAAAAATATCATCCTTGGCTAAGATTGGGCAGACTTAAAAATAAAGTGGTATTTTAAGTACTTTAATAATAATAACAACCAAAATTTCAACATAAAGTGCAGTTTTTCTTCTTAAAAAAATAAGTCACAAACATAAAAGGTAATTTGACCAACCTCATCTTTAAACTCTGAGTAATCTTAGCCAAAATTATTTTGTACATTAGGCTAAAACAGTGTGATCATTGAACATTTTGTAATTAGATGTAATTAGAATTACTAACGGTCACGGAAGTCCAATGATCCCCAGTAAGAGCCACAAAGTCCGCTTTCTGTAATGCATCTAATTTTGCTTGCTTTTCAGTGTGCACAAAACCATGCTTTTATCAAGGCTGCCGTCGGGTAGTCTTTTGAAATGAAATTTTCCTCCGATCAGTCGTAGGAATGGGCTTTATTTTGACTCTAACATTTTTATAGCTCTGATGTGTGCATCAGTGTAATCGATGTACCAGGAAATCATGCATTGACAAAAGTTCCCCTTTGCTTGGAATTGAAAGTGTGATTAAATGCGTTATTTTTTTTAACGCGTTATGGAATACATGCATCGAAGCTTCTCAGCTGTGCTTGTGCTAAGAAAAGGAGACATTTTAAAAATAACGTAACATGATTCTGCGTTAACCGCATATTTTTTCATACATCTGAAACCAAGGGGATGCGAAGGTAAAATTAACCGGGAAGATCGCGTATATACTCAGTGCATCCCCTCTCGGAAATCGAACCTCGGATTTCAGCGCTAGAGGCGAAGCCTCTAACATTACACCACGGCGTGTGGCTTGTCTGAGAGTATGTAGATCTAGGTATATATATATACATATATAATAATAATAATACATTTTATTTATACAAGGCGCCTTTCAGAGAACTCAAGGACACCGAACAAACAAATAAATAAATACAAAACACAATTATAAACAAATTAAAACATCAGAAAATCTAAAAATTAAAACCAAACAAAACCACTATAATTAGGAGGAAGAAGAAAAAGCCATTTTAAACAAATGTGTTTTAAGTTTACATTTGAAAGATGAATATGATTTGATATTTCGGAGATCCGCAAGTAATGAGTTCCAGTGCTTGGGAGCAGAACGGCTGAAAGCTCTGCTCCCCATGGTGGTTAGACAGGAGGGAGGAACGGTCAGATGGGTGGAGGAAGAGGATCTAAGGTTACGGGATGGAATGGCAACATGTAGAAGGTCAGACAGATATGGAGGTGCGAGGTTATGGATGACCTTAAAAGTTAGTAGCAGAATCTTAAAATCAATACGAAACTTGATCGGGAGCCAATGAAGCTGCTGCAAGACCGGAGTAATATGGTGAAAAGATGGGATTCCAGTGATGATACGTGCTGCAGAATTCTGGACTAACTGAAGTTTGTGAAGAGATTTATTAGGGAGACCAAAGAGGAGTGAATTGCAGTACTCCAGCCGAGAAGTGACAAGACTATGAACAAGAATGGCAGTAGTATGAGGAGTGAGGGAGGGACGAATGCGATTAATATTACGTAAGTGGAAGTAAGCAGACCGGGTGATGTTATTAATGTGACATTGGAAAGATAGAGTACTGTCGAGGATGACACCCAGACTCTTGATCTGAGACGATGGGGAAACAACAGAGTTATCAATAATAAAAGAAAGATTATTGGTTTTGGATAATGATGATTTTGAACCAATGAGGAGAACCTCAGTTTTGTCACTGTTTAATTTAAGAAAATTTGAAGAGAACCAGGGTTTAATTTCAGAAATGTAATCAATAAGTGAGGGTGGTGGAAAAGAGGAGGTGGGTTTACCAGCAAGGTAGAGCTGGGTGTCATCAGCATAACAGTGAAAATGAATGTTATATTTGCGAAAAATATTGCCAAGGGGAAGAAGGTAAATAATAAAAAGAAGAGGCCCCAGGACAGAGCCTTGGGGCACACCAGAAGTAACAGCGGTAGGTTGGGATGTGAAAGTTTTAAGCTTTCATATATAAATATATATATACCTGCGTTTCTCAGCGGAGAAGAAGTGTGTTAAAGAAGTTATGAAAAAGAAAAGGGAGCATTTTAAAAATAATGTAACATGATTGTCAATATACAGTGATTGTTTTGTGAGTGTTATGAGTGTTGCTGTCATCAAGGATTTGATTATCATTATTTCTTTCAATCAGGTTCATATTTGTAGGATGTGTTGTGTTCAAGTGACGTTCCGTGTTTGTCAATCGTTCTAAAGATAACAGGTTTCATTCATCGATTCGTTTCTTACTGCATCAATAAACAGCTCGTCTTCCTCTTTTTCTGAGACGTGACACACTGCATGCACGGGTTTTTTTTTTACTGTCTTCCTTTAGCGGAACATTGACTTTTTCCACCGTGTGCTTTGTTTTCGCAGTAGCTGCACTTATGAATATGCTTGTATTTATCAGACGCTTCATATTTTTTTGCTGCCTTCTCAATTGTGTAATTCGTTTTTTGTTCAGCACTCTTTGGAACTGTTGCTTTTTGTCTGTGCACCGCGTCAGTTCACGTGAGCCGCTCGGTGTACATGCATCGAAGTTTCCCAGCTGTGCTGGTGCCATCTCGTGCGATGTCCATGGCTGTATTTAATGTTAGCTAAGACCCGGCACTTAAAAGTTTCTATCGCAGTTTCTCTGAGTTTGTGCCAAACACCACCCTGACCATCTCATCTTCCTTTGCATAAGCACAGTCCTTCACCCATGAATATTTAGCGGCAGTGTTTCTATTGGATTGCCGCTGACGGACGGCCTTATATGGGCAGGCACTAAATTACGTAGAAGGCGGAGTCTATTATAGTATATGGACGAAAAAATAGGTTCCAGTTATGACCATTACACGTAGAATTTCAAAATGAAACCTGCCCAACTTTTGTAAGTAAGCTGTAAGGAATGAGCCTGCCAAATTTCAGCCTTCTACCTACACGGGAAGTTGGAGAATTAGTGATGAGTCAGTGAGTCAGTCAGTCAGTGAGTGAGTGAGTGAGTAAGTCAGTGAGGGCTTTGCCTTTTATTAGTATAGATTAGCAGAATCTATCAGTCTTGCTTTCATAAAACACTATAAATTGGTTTGTTTGATGTGACATGTACTTATTTGTGATTTGAACTTTGAATATAAATTATTTACTGAGGAGCAGTACTACAAAAAAGAAAATCAGAAGAGTTTATTTATTCGAGTTTGAACAAAAATCTAATGTTTCAAGTAAGTACATACTTTATTATTTTATTTTAATCTCAAGGGCTGTCAAAATTGTTTGTTAATAAAAGTTTTTATTTCTTCAGATAATAATATGACTGAACCAAAAAAGAAATGCAGACAGTACAGCTTGGACTATTTGTACTTATTTTGAATTTACATATTTATTTAATTAATGTCAAAAATGTAAAAAAAATTCTGTTCGTATTTTTTTGCTTTAATTTTCGTTAGTGCAGGTTTCGATATTAAATGTTGCACAAGATAATTCCATATTCCGTAGTCCTTTTATCTTTTTCAATCATTAATTACAAGTGATAAAAATGAAAAGTTTGATATCTAGTGAAATATTTAATATCGAGTACTGTACAAATTTATTAATTTGAGTAAGTAAAGTAAATGACTAGGGGGTCGACGGCTTTAAAAGTTTTTGGTAAAGGGGTCAGCAGCTGAAAAAAGTTTGGGAACTCTTGACCTAAACAAAGACTAGGACTTCTAGAACAATGTGCTCTGAACAGAAAAGGTAAAGATAGAGTGATTTGGCTGAAGTACCAGAAAACATGTTTAGTAAAAACCACAGTCAGCCTTTGAACAGAAAAACCAGATACTAACTTTAAAGTACGGTCATGAAAATGTTATGGTTTGGGTCTGCTTTACTGCATGAGGGCATGGGCAGCTCACCATCATAGAATCCATTGTGTATGCTTCATTGTACCTGAAGGTGCTTGATGATAATGTGAGACCACCTGCCAGAAGACTGCAGCTCAAGTGGACCTTGCAACGTGACAATGACTCAGGACATACAAATAAATCCACCAAAGAATGACTGAAAACAAAGAAATGGCTGAAAAGACCAAGTCAAAGCCAGGATATGAATTGCACTGAGATGCTAAGGGGGGATTTGAATCGGGTTGTGTATGCAAGACACCCCTCAAACATCACACAGCTCAAAGAATTCTGCATGGAGGAGTGGGAAAACCATTCTCCTAGTCAATGTCAAAGACTGGTAGGCAGTTATACAAAATGTCTACTTGAGGTTGGCAAGGGGGTAATATCCGCTATTAGAGTCAAGGGTGTACTTACTTTTTCGAGAGACAGAAATGGTGTCACAGAAATGGTTTATCTGTGCATTTTATGTTGAACAAATTACTGCAAGGTCAAATTTGCATTGCTTTATTCAATTACATCACCTTTATCTAAAGATACTTTTTCAAATGAAAATCAAATCTTGACATGTCCACATATGTTTAAAAAAAAAAAAAAAAATTAATGAGGTGACTTACTTTTTCACTAACTGTATAGTGTTCCTCTTTGATGACTGGCTCACAGAACTGCACAAGTTGTCAAAATATATAGACCTACTTTTAAAAAATAATGGATTAGCTACGTATCAAACATATTAATCTACGCAGTATACAATAAACATACTGCTTAATTGCTTAAAGCCAATTTGCAAGTGGGAGCCAAAAAAAAGAATACAATTAATATAAAGTTAATTTTTTGAATAAAAGTAATTTGTTACAATTTTACTGTGATTTGGTACTCTGATTTATTTTACAAAATAAAAGAATTGTATTGACAAAATTTTGAATAATTAATTATTCAAAACTTCCATCCCTGGATATTATATAATGATGACAAGATTTCACCCACTCTACAGAGCAAACAACACAAGCACACACGAAAACCAAACAGGAGGATGAGGGGAAAAAAATGACACTTACTTCAGCGAAGAACGGTGAATCACTTACTTGGTTTATTTCATTAGTTAACTGAGACAGAATCGTCACTCCAATGATACAATGTTCCACACTATCCTGAAATTACATACAATTTATTGTAAGTAGTCAATAACTATTTCAGCTTTTAATTGTTTTCCATATAACTAGTTTAACGAAAAAATGACTTATAAATCACAGTGCTGCAATAATTTACAATTGTGAGAAAAAGTTTGAGATCCTTCTGAAATTGTGATTCATGCATGAATGGTTTCTAAAATGTTATCTTATCTTTATATCATAAAAACATAAATACTGTCTGAAAAATCGAATGCACAAACAATACTGTACATTTTTGTTGAAAATATTCACTGGAGTTTTAGGAATGAAAATTCTTATATGGTCACATGGATCTGGTAAAGAGATACAGTCAAAAGGAATGGTGCCATCTGGAGAAGCCATGCAGAGAGAGAGAGAGAGAGAGAGATATCAAGCATATACAAAAAGCACCTACAAGACCCACTTGCTGCCCAAGTCCATTGGCCTGGGTATGTAGACACTAGTGAGCCTCGGGAGCATCCTGGTTTTGTTGTGTTTACCGATATGAGGACAGTGAGTGCAGGTGCTGTTGCTTCTGACCCTAAGTGAGCTGTGTGAGGCAGCGTGTTAGTATACACAGAACAGATGGCACAGAAAGGATTAATGGAGTAGCACTGGAAGGAGCCATGGAAGCTTGAAGTAGCAGCAATGCTGGAGGGAGGCCAAGAGAGAATACCTCCAGTAAACCTCACACAAGGCAGTAAGGATGGATCCATTTTACAATGTAATAATACTATCAGCACCATTGATGAAAAAATGTAATTTTAAAAACACCTTAAAGAAGATAATGCAAAAATGAAGATATATCAGCATTATTTTATCATAAAATACAACCACTAAATAACAGTACAATAAAATATCTTAACATCAGTATCAAATACTCAACATCAAAAGCTGAAATGTAAATAAATAGTGAGTAAATAGATTAGATTAGACAAATGGTATTAATCCCAAGGGAAATTTAGAATCAATGTGATTCAACCAATAGATTGCTAGAAGAATGCTATTAGTAGTCGATGGAATGAAAATTTCACATTTTCCAAAAATAAATATTTTTCTAGATATAAAATGCATTAAGCATATCAGGTAAAATAAAAAAAAAATATTATGACTAAGTTGAGTTTGCAATAAACATTTTACCAATACAGTTACTAATGTTGATTCCATAGTGATATACCGCATAGGCATCCGCTAATTCCAAACAATTACCCATGGCAGGGGGATATGGACATTCCTTTGGTGTGCTGTTCCACAGTACAGGGGGACATTTATCAGCAACACTGCTGGTGTTAAGTTTTTCAATAAGTTTCCTTGCAACAGTGTTTAAATGAATTAAAACTGTATAACCCTTTATGCAAAACCAACACCAAAAAAATCCTAACATGTACTACTGCCAAAGAACAGTAAATGAAACTGTGAAGACGATAACACGGCAATACAAAATGTCTGGTGTACAAAGCTTGCAACTAACAAGTAGTTAAGGTATTATTTTGCAAAAACTAGCACTTCTTCCAGAATGCATTGTCATGATGTGATTACTACTGATTTTTGTGAGCTGTACTCATTGCCAGCAGCAACCAAGCTGACTTAATACAAGTGCATTTTTCCTACACTGAAGTTTAATTTAGTACCCGCTCTTTTATTGTGTCATCAGATCTCCCAAGTATTGTGTGAAAATGTTCCTGTAGATCATTATCAAGGATCAGAGCTTACAGGAGATAATTTAACCTTTTCAACTGAATTTCATGTAACAGGCCAATGACTGAAAGTCCTGTCATGCTTAACACGAGTGATCTGTATTCTAGAAAAGCAGAAGAACAAAGCAAGATTCAGAGTATTTTGCTTAGTTAAAAAAATGGCAGCTTTTGATTCCATGTTATCTGTTATTGCCCTTTTTTAAAGAGAGGTCTCTCAGTTTGGTTTAGTTTAGTTGGCATTTGACAAAAAAATGGACAGTTTAGTTCAGTTAACGTCATACACTTCTATAAAAAGCTTAATAGTATCTGATTTACTAGACAAACAAACATGCTGACCCAAGAATACCACTGAGTAAAGGAATATATATGAAAATTACTACTTATTTATGTAAAATTGCACCATCTGCTAGTGGACACAAGCAGACAAATCACTAATCAAACTGTTTAAAATGTATGGTCAAGGACAATTCAACCACTAATTTGTAAGACTACTTACAAGTAACCACAACTTGGATACTTGGACATTGATGTTATGAATACTATAACATGATGGAACATGTTTAGTAATGTATTGTACAGAATATACAAATGACAAAAAGGAAGATATGCCCTTTTATATCATACAAGTCCACTCAAGTCTGCATGGCACATTCATTCAGCTAAGTCCATTCAATTACTTGTTTTACATTCCCACTCAGCTTTAATCTATTTTAAGAATCTTTTTATCTGCATACTTTTACTTTTAATGGACACATACAATATTATAGACTTAACAGCTAACCCCGCAACACTGCATATGTTTATCTCTCTGTTATATAAAAAAATCTTGGGACGAGACTTTTTAGCCTGGGACAAGACAAGACTTTTTCAGAGTGATACTTTCATGTTCCGTGAGAAGAAACTTTGTGCCAAGAGATTTAACCACGCCCAGGGCCGAAAAAAAGAGACAAAGAGTAGATGACAAAGTAGAATGTCTTAAAGAGTTTAAAAACATTGGCGCAATACACATGCAGAGCAGGTTAAAGATAATGAAAGTACTAAAATTCGAAAGTCTCAAATAAATGATAGTATTGATCGCATTAGTGCAAACAAATGGAAATTATTACTCGGTGAAATAACAGAAAAGCAAAAAAAGATTGAATATATGGACATTCGTGATATGACAGAAGTATGTAGATATGGTTCGGATTTAAACCTTAAGTCGGAAATTTGTAGATCGTCTTATTCTTGTTGCCATCAGGGAAAAGTAGTGTTCCTTGCCAATGAAGAGGCGTATCCGCGAGAATAAAAAAATTTGTTGTTTGGTGAAAGTGAAAGTGAAATCCACATACGTGAGCAGCAGAGACACGAAGTGGCTGGCTTGCAACAGAGGCCATGGGTTGGCGAACAAAGCCGAACAAAGCAAAGCCCCCTAGTTTATTGTAATAAATAAACATAAAATACAAAAATTACAGTGACATTTTTAGCCATTACATTGTATAATATTATCGTCATGAATTTTTCAAAAAAAGGAACAGATAAAAAAAATCAAACTAAAAATTATCCTTGTCACATTCTGTTACATGCAAATCTTTACGCTCAATTATTCTTATGAATAATTGTTGAAATTAAAATAATGGATAATGTTTAAAAATTAAATAATGAATGTGTTGAAATAAAAAAGTATATACATTTTCTATGGTTTGTATCCATTGGAAGTACAGAATTACTATAAATGATATTTCTAACTACCTTTTGTAATATGTTTAGTTTAAGAATTTTGTTCATCAGCAGCTCAACATTTTTGAGGGTTTGGAGTATGTGCTCTCTACCCTGCAGTTGGCTATTGTATTTGTTGTTCTATATACATTTTACTGGAACACAGAATCCTTTGTTGTGTTTTTCATTCAACAGAATTTAGAACTTTCTATAAGCAAATCTTAAAACATATCATTATCTCAAGAAAGAAAGGTTAATATCATCGAAGTATCCTTTAAGACGTACAACACCATAAAGTGCTTAATCGTTTTGCTCAAGTTATTTCCATCCATCCATCAATTCATCCATCTTCTTAAACCACTTGTCCATAGAAGGATTGTGCGGCAGCTGAAGCCTATCCTAGCAAATCACTGGGTGCAAGGTAAGAACAATCGATGAACAGGGCACCAACTCATTCTAGGGTTAGGCCCACACACGCACTGGCCAATTCACCTAACTTGCATGTCTTTGAACTGTGTGAGGAAACCAGAGAAACGGAAAGGAATTCCACACGGAGACAGGGAGAACATACAAACTCTGCTTATTTCTCTAATGTAATTTGTGATTATTTTTATTCAAGAGAAAAGCTGCCACAATTAAAGTTTTTTTGTAAAGTTTTGCACCAACATCTGATTTAATAAATACAATGAAACACTGCAAATAATTCAGTAATGCTAATATGGCAGTAAACTACTGTACAAATCAGTATGTTTCAAGCAGTAACAGTGATATGTACTTGTATATCATTTGTATGTGAAAACACCACAACTGATGACTGACAATGCTTTATCATTTCCAATAAAATGATACAAATACAGTGCATTTCCTGACTGTTACATGAGGATACTAGTAATTTATTAATAGTAATTTGCTTATACTCGATTGTTGTTATCTATTAGCCCTAATGTTAACAGAATTATCCATTTCATCATTAAAAATCAAATCACCAGGAGTATAAACGGTGTGTACGCACAAAAATGTTGTGTACATCCGTTTCTATGCTCACATCGTGATGTATAAAAACTAAACTTGCCGCAAAGCCACGCACATCCTCACACCAGCTCAAACCATAGCGTACACAAATTCTCAGCTCAGTTTTGCAAACTGGCGGCAACTAGAGTGAAAGCAGTGCTACTGTTCCTGTATGGTTTCCCTTTATTTTTTAGATTCATATCCCTTTATCAAATTAACAGACATTAACTGTATATCGGTTTTTGTTCAGAAATAGTTTCATCCCAAGAGTTCTAAACACACTCAATCAGTCCATCAAGTGCTCCCGGTAGAACTGCTTGTACTTTAAGTACAATTATCTCACTGTAAACTTGCATTACAGTTGTAATATTGCATAACCTGAGCCATTTATGCTTTCATATAAATATATATTTTTTTATTGATTATTATATTATTATTATTATTGTTTTTGATCTTTTGTTGTTGTTATTTACCATTTTATAGGAAAATAAGTTTATGGAGGATTTGCATATTTAATCTCATTATACCATACAATAACAATAAAGGAATTCAATTTAATGCAATAGAAGAGAACACGCATTTACAGTTGACGATTTACAGTATATTTCAAGGCGCTGTCTTCTTGGAGCTCTTGTTATCATTTTTCAGACGAAATGCAGTAAAGTATATATATTACATTATACAGATATTTTTTAACTTCATTTAAATAATGTATACTGTTATTAAATGTTGGGACACTGTACACAGCGGCAGTGACGAACTGGCGCCCCGCTCAGGGATCTTCTGCCTCACGTTGTATACTTGCCGGGACTGGAGCAACCGTGGATGAATACATGGATGGAATAATTAAATATTTAGTATGACTAAATTTCAATGTTCCTTAAAAGTTTTCAAGAATCGCGTTCTAAGCTTTCAGATGGCTTGGAGAAAGAAATGAAAGGACAGGAATTTGGGGTTAGTAAGTGCGCATGACGTAACAAGCATCTTGCAGGAGACAGGAACAATCTCTGGACAGGGCGCCAGCTCGTCACTACCATTGCACCACTGTGGCCCCATGTTTAATACATGCTTTAATTCATTTCATCATCAAAGTGATATCAAATATACATCTTGATATTTAAACTGTTCAGAGAGCTGTAATATCATGAATGTAATGTATTCTGTGTCCTGTCGGCATAAGAGAAAGACATACAATATGAAGCATTTACTTTAGTTACAATGGGATTTGAGAAACTAGTAAATTAAAAGATTTTAAGATTAAGTTTATGAAGTTCTACTTTAATGACAAAATAAACTACAGTACATGATTAAAATAGATTTTTCCTGGCCTCCTTGGGATTTGCCAATATTCTTCTCTTTTCAATGTGCTTTTGCCATTGTCTTTTCATAGAACGCTGAACATACAGTCATATGAAAAAGTTTGGGAACCCCTCTTAATTCTTTGGATTTTGTTTATCATAGGCTGAACTTTCAAAGTAGCAACTTCCTTTTAATATATGGCATGCCTTATGGAAATAGTAGTATTTCAGCAGTGACATTAAGTTTATTGGATTAACAGAAAATATGCAATATGCATCATAACAAAATTAGACAGGTGCATAAATTTGGGTACCCCAACAGAGATATTACATTAATACTTAGTTGAGCCTCCTTTTGCAAATATAACAGTCTCTAGATGCCTCCTATAGTCTTTGATGAGTGTCTGGATTCTGGATGGAAGTATTTTTGACCATTCTTCCATACAAAATCTCTCCAGTTCAGTTAAATTTGATGGCTGCCGAGCATGGACAGCTTGCTTCAAATCATCCTATAGATTTTCGATGATATTCAAGTCAGGGGACTGTGAAAGCCATTCCAGAACATTGTACTTCTCCCTCTGCATGAATGCCTTTGTAGATTTCGAACTGTGTTTTGGGTCATTGTCTTGTTGGAATATCCAACCCCTTTGTAACTTTAACTTTGTGACTGATGCTTGAACATTATCCTGAAGAGTTTTTTGATATTGGGTTGAATTCATCTGACCCTTGACTTTAACAAGGGCTTCTAGTCCCTGAACTATCCACACAGCCCCACAGTATGATGGAACCTCCACCAAATTTGACAGTAGGTAGCAAGTGTTTTTCTTGAAATGCGGTGTTCTTCTTCCGCCATGCAAAGTGCTTTTTGTTATGACCAAATAACAAAATTTTTGTCTCATAAGTTCAAAGCACTTTGTTCCAAAATGAATCTGGCTTGTCTAAATGAGCATTTGCATACAACAAGCAACTCTGTTTGTGGTGTGAGTGCAGAAAGGGCTTCTTTCTCATCACCCTGCCATACAGATGTACTTTGTGCAAATTGTGCTAAATTGTACAACAATGTACAGATACACCATTTGCAGCAAGATGTTCTTGCAGGTCTTTGGGGGTGATTTGTGAGTTGTCTGTAACCATTCTCACAATCCTGCGCATATGCCGCTCCTGTATTTTTTTGGCCTGTTAGACCTGGGTTTAAAAGCAACTGTGCCTGTCGCCTTCCCTGATTACATTCCTTACAGTTGAAACTGACAGTTTAAACCTCTGAGACAGCTTTTTGTAGCCTTCCCCTAAACCAGGATACTCAACAATCTTTGTTTTCAGATCTTTTGAGAGTTGCTTTGAGGATCACATGCTGTCACTCTTCAGAGAAGAGTCAAAGGGAAGCACAACTTGCAACTGACCACCTTAAATACCTTTTCTCATGATTGGACACACCTGTCTATGAAGTTCAAGGCTTAACGAGCTAATCCAACCAATTTGGTGTTGCAAGTAATCAGTATTGAGCAGTTACATGCATTCAAATCAGCAAAATTACAAGGGGACCCAAATTTTTGCACAGCCAGTTTTTCACATTTGATTTAATTTCATACAATTAAATACTGCTTCACTAAAAATCTTTGTTCAGAAAACACCCCAGTACTCACATGTTCCTAGGAAATGAAAGACATACCACTGTTATCTTTTTTGTTGAAAGTAAATTATTATGCAGGCTGTGAGGGGTTCCCAAACTTTTTCCTGTGACTGTAAGGGAAAATTTATACTGATTTTCATATTCAAAGAGGCGTAATTCTGGGTGGAGTCTGGGAGAGGTGGCAGGCATGTGCACAAGCGTTACATTTCACACCGAGCGGGATTTATGTAGCGGAACAGGCTGTGGAGTCTGAGTCGGAGACAATTTTGGGTACCTGGAGTCGGAGTCGGCAAAAAGTTAACCGACTACGACTCCTACTAAATTTAAATGGGAATTAAAAAAGTAAGTTGAAATGTCCCAATTCACAAACAGTCATAATGAACTACTTCTCTGCTGTAAGAATAAAGCCCAATGCATGCAGTGCATAATGTTACCACAAAACGAACATGTCAAGTAACCATGAAGCATGCTTTTCACTGACTGTATGCATCACTATATGGGATGTAATGCACAGGTAAGGTGCGGCACCGCTTTCCATTGTGTTGTGTTCCACTGTTACAGGGAACTGTGTCAGAGGAATATGGAGGCTGCCATATTTATTTCCTTTCCTTTAACTATAACTGTATTCCAAGTTTAATATAGGTTTTCCAGATATTGCTTTTAGTTCATATAGTTAAGCTTTTTTTTTGTTTTAAACGTTAAAACTACCAAAGAATGTGGTTTGTATTTTTGAACCAATACATTTCCTGTTCCTGATTTTTATGCCTGCTATTACTATCCAGACACTTGTTTAAAAAAATAAAATAAACAAAACCTTGTTTTCATTGTGTTTGTCTTTAATCTGGCATTATAGTAGAGTGTTGGCTTCCTAGCCAGTAATTCTGTGGTGAAATGACATGTATGTCGCCTTCCTTTCCTTCAATGGATGTAGAAAATACATTAGCATAGTATATACATACAGAGGAGTCGGAGTCGGGGAGTCAGAAGATTTAGAAACTGAGGAGTCGGAGCATTTATCTACCGACTCCACAGCCCTGAGCGGAAGTGCGTGGAAGTTGGCTTACGCACCGTTTTCTGTATCTGAATTTTTTTAAGCATACACACATTTCGACTTTTGTCTGTACGCCATGTTTTAGTGTGATTTCTACACACAGCATTATGCATGAGGCCCCTGGATATCTGAAGAAACATAGGAAGAAAAAACATTTGCAGAACAAATTTCAGAGAAAAGGTACAATTAGAAGGAATATATGTAATGGAGATGATCCTTTAAATAACTGCCAAATATCCAATGTTCCTAAAGAATTTTTAGAATCAGTGTAAAAATCATTAAAAATAGTAAATCATCCCCTGCCAAAATACTATTACCTAATTTTACCAAGGAACAATAAACATTCCTTTCTGTTATATATTAAAAACTAAAAGACTACACTTTTAAAATGATTTGTCTGCAAATTATATGAATTCTGACATCTCTCTTAAAAATTTCTAATGGTTTACTGTAGATCAAAGAAAACTTTGAGATTTTGTGTGAGAAATAAAGCAGAGGATAACTCCTCCTTTTTGGGGTTATTTAGGATAGATTAGGATGACTAGCACCTGTATGATGTGTGCTGTATGATGGACTGATGTTCAGTCCGAGGTTTGCTCCTGCTTTGTGTCCAATGATTTCTGCATAGTCTGTTATTGCAAGAAATTCTACATTGGATTATGTAGGTTTCAAAAGTGACTACATGAATAATCATAGATGTAGTTTCTACAGAATACATTTCTGAAGAATTATATTAAAAATTACATTGCAAGCGCAGGCAACCTCATCAAAAATCTGCTACCATGATACTCTCAACATTGCCTAGACTATCCTCCTATACTAAATGGTAGTATAAAGGCACTGGTATTAAAAAAAATGTCTAGAATTTTGAGACTCCATAATGAAAAGTGGTACTGCTACATTAGAGTGTACCAAATATCAAATACCAAATACAGGGTGTGACTAAAAAAAGAGGTGCTCGTATTAATATTTACACTAGAACATGCATCGTCTCAAGAATGAAATTTGGACCTATGAAAAAAAATGTATTACTTGGGTAGGCATACTTGAAATATTACTGTCTACATTTAATTAAATTACTGTTGCATGATTTGCACAATATTAACTTTCATGCTTTCTAAAATTCTAAAAGCTAATAATCTTTATACCACTTATCCCACTACTTTTGCAGTATATCTATTAAAAATGAATAAAACACATATACTGTGCATGTGTTTGTGTATATATTTATACATACATACACACACACACACAAATTGTAACATACTGTTTGTAGAACTTACAATTATCAGAAAAATAAGTTCAATGTTAACATTTGACAAAACAATGTCAATAATATGTATTGCTGAAGGGAAAATTCAGCAGTTACTAAACACAACTAGATTTTCGGTGATGTTAAAAATATCCTGAATCACCTAAAACAAAATACTGTTACATGCATTTCTCTGGGTAAAAAAGGAAAGAGCATGTACAGTACAACATCTTTTAACCTTTAGAAACTTGATTATTAGTTTACTGTATCAGTTATACCACTAAAAAAACCAAAACATTCCCTTTACTAAGTTATTTTATTCAAACTTAAGATAAACTCCTATACCTGCAAGAATCTTGTCACATCTGCTATTACATTCCTAAAGACGTAATCTTCTTTCTGACAGTCAAACCATCCAAGTTTGGTAATTCTGGCGTATAACTGGATGAGAGCTTGCGTTACAAATGAAGCCAACTTCGGTCTGGTTGCAAGATAGTTAAGAACATAGTTACCTGTGAGTGGAATGGAAAATAATGTTACAAAATAAAGTAGTTGACACATAAAAAGGAAAAATATAAAATGAAGTGATGGGCCTCTAGGGCCTCCATCTATGATCATCTCTGAAGTCCCCCCGATTCTCTCATTTCTTTTCTGTCTACAATCAAATGTCTCACAATGATTTTATTCTGGCAACTAATTACAAACTAAAAATAATAATTAAATAATTAATAACAATAACTGGTAAGGAGCGCTACAATCTTGGGTGCATTTACTCAAATCACCAGGACATCGTCTTGCAACCTGTTAGAAGATATCATTTTTGTTCCTTTTCTGGGTTAACTTGGGTTAATTTTAGATATGAAATGAAAAATGATGATAAATTTTTAAAAAATCTTTAAAATCATTCTTTTTACCGTTTAAAAAGTAACAATGCACAATTTTAATAAACTATTACCTTGTGACCATATATATTCTATATACTCTACATTGCTTTTATAACTTATAGTATCTAAAAAGTATTTCACTCTAATGTGCATACCCATTCATGGTCTTTTTTATGTTTCACTCGAGAAACTGCACAAAACATAATATGACTGACCTTTATTTTTCCAACAGCAAAATGTTGTTCCCTTTATGAAATTAAACACTTAAGTTTTGATAATGCTATGAAAATAAATTTTACAAATTTCAAGCATTAACCAAAACTGAACAAACCTTTAACCTACAAGCTGCCGCAAGAGGGAAAAAACAAGAAAAACTAATAAACTATAAACTTATCTACAAAAAAAGATATAATTCCAATTAAAGGAAATTATTACAGAGTTGAGTAAATGTAAACGGAAAAAAATCCAATAAATCATTTACTTAAGCATCAAATTTTCTGTATATAGATTATATAGTTACAAAAGCATAAAACTAATTACCTACTTATATTTAAGAAAAAACAAGCGACTTCTCTGTTTTAACAAGTAGAAGGAGACATTGCTTATCAACATAACTACAGATTAACAAATTAACATTACCATGATAAATAATTTACAAAATAAAAAGAGAAAAACACCCTGTAACATATGCTAATGAGTCTTAATAAAATCAAAAAAATCAAACTGCCAAAGTGAAAAAATAATTAAAAGTAATAAAAAAAACACTTTAATTTGATTTCTTATAAATCAAATTAGTTATTTATTCTTTAAAATTCTAAATGATTATTTTCCATAGCACCATATAGAAAATATGCTGTCAAGGAAAAGATTTAGAATAAGCCAAAAACAAGAGTTTGTATAAAATGAGCGATAGTACTAATTGGTTGATGAAAGTGGTTTTCTCCCAGTAGAATATAATTTGTGCATTTTGTCCCAGACAGCATTCTAACTACATACAGTATTTAAACCACCACAACAGACTTGTTTAAATCTGGAAAAGCGCAGGTTCTACTCAGAGACCCTCCCAAGCTCTCCAACTCTCAAAGACCGTGAGTCTATCAATCCTCTACAGCTAGCCAGATGTTGTGACTTATGATGAATAAAACTATTCACAGAAAACTGAATTCACAGTGAAACTCAGCGTTTCACTTCCAGATAAATTTCTGCTATTAACAATTGAAAAAAGGCATTCAGTTCAGTCTGGAAGCTTTTTCATGCATTAATTCAGCATGTGTCTGTTTGTCATTTAGTATTCAAATAAAGATCTCATGGGGAGATCAGTGAACTCATTTCCAGTTACGTGAAGACATTTATATTTTTTTGAGCCAACAGCCACGTGTTGTGGTTGTTCTGGTAGTATGCACTAAAATGCCTACTTTGCAAATTATGCTGATAATCTTGGTGATTGAAAAGAAATTTGCAGCTCCAGGGTTCAAAAATTGTGCATATCTTCAGGCTCATCTATAGGAATCAAGAAAACAGCAAAAGTCAGTTGCAAGGTAACATATTTTGGGAAAGTGGCTTTCTGTGTACTTAGTTTTCTGGTGGAGAAAACAGTGATGTGTAAAACAGTGTGTTTTGTCTTATTTTTACAAAATGCACTGTACTCCTCTACAATGATGTGAATTAGAGGCACAGATAAAACTGATTTTACTGGTGTGCTATGGTTATATGCATTATGAAGCCGCAGAAAAAGTGAACAAGGCTTTAGGGAGCAAAATCCCTTCTTCTCAGCCCAAAAAAACTTTAAAACTACCAAAAAACTCTCTTTAGTGAATTTCCTGATTCAAAGATGCAAAATTGTCTGTAAAATGAATTTCAGTACCAATTTCACAAAATAGCGTATAAAATTAAATTACCTGTTTCGCTTATCAGCAAATGACCTCAACAGAGTGTGGATAAGATTGTAGACTGACTGGTAAATCAACAGCTTTGTCTGTGGGCTTTAGCTTCTGTTTCACCAGCACTGTCTAGTAAAACATTCATAAAACTACTACTGCTACACCAATTAATTGATCTCATGAGAACGTCCACATTTATTCAGTCTGCAACGCCTAGCTGAAATCTATAAATCGGCGCCCTCTTCTGGTACTAAGCTGCACATCCCTTTCTTCTGTTTTTTAGACTACTATAATTAGATTAAATGATAAATTTTGAAAAAAAATAGCTGAAATTAATAGTGTTGAATTTATATTCAAAGTAAAAATGTAAAAGTGAAAAACAAAAAGAAAATTAGTCATTTATATTATATATACACAGTGCATTCATAAAGTATTCAGGCCCCTTTGCTTTTATTTATTATTAAATTACAGCTTTAAGCTAAATCATTTAAAAAACTGAAATACAACACTGTCACAAATATTCCGACTCTTTATTCATTATTAAGATGTAGGGATGTCACAAGAAGTGATACCTCGGTACCAAGTCGATACCAATATTTAGAAAATGTAATGGTACTTGCTTTTGTACAGTACTTTTAATACCGAGTAAAAATCAATAATGCACTCGTGCGGGACTGCAAGCAAATGAGTTACTCCGGAATGCATATGAAATAAAAATGCAGCACCGCATCAACACATATTGAAATAAAAAACAGCACAGGCCAAGCATGGAAATGGTTTGTGCTTGAGTTAGGATAATTTTAGTGCACAACTGCACGAATCTTGCTTATTATTGCCAAAAAAAACCACAATTCACTATTTGCACTTTTTCCCCATTATAGTGTTAGTTCAGAAACAGGTTCATGTATGATTTGAGACTTTAGGTGACCTTATCAAATGTCACAAAGTTGTATGAAAAAAAGCGAAATGATGGCAAGATGTAAAAGGGACAGAGACATCAAATTAATTTTTCCGCTTGCATCAAGGTAACTGGTACAAGCATCCAATCATTTTCTAATAGTTTATACAGTTCAAGATTGTGGGGGAAACCTCACATGTACCCACTGCTAGGTACATAGGACTTTTGAGAAAAACTGCATATTGGCAGTAGTAACAACAGTTGTAGTAAGTAATATTTGAGGTAAGATTCAAACTAAGTGGCTATTTGGCTTGCCTATTTGGCTGACAGTGAAATGAACAGCTCTATTTGTTAATAGTTATACCAAAATAAAATTAATTTAGTACTTAATAGCAGAAAACACTGTGATTATGCCAGTTAGCAGGTAGGGAAAAGGCATATCTCATTTCTAAATATAAATATGCAAATATTAACTTGTGCCATTGGTTTCTTTATTACAGCCAAACAAATGTTCATTAGTATAACCCCTAAATGTAACAAACATAATGAAAGCACATATGTTATAAATTTGAAAGGATTGTGGTGAATGTAATGCATTCTACCAGTTATATGGCAGATCTAGTTAATAATCTAGTCCTGGACTAGTATACAGGCTAAACAATAAAAAAGTCTTATCAGTCATATAAGAAACTTAGAAAACACCATAATAAAGAAGAGTTGATTAATGTAAAGCTATAATGTAAAACAATAAAGTTTGATTTTATGCAGGAAATTAAAATGTGGAAAAATGAAAAAAAATGAGGGCCAGATTTTAAAAATTAAAGCACCAGGATTTAGTGACATTTGAAAACTGAATCAATTTGACGGATCTGTTAAATATTAGCCTTCAGTAAGTTTTTAACCAGCTAATGAGGCAAACATAAATCTTACAAGAGAATAAATCTATAGTATAATAGCAAATGTTCTAACCTTAACAGAAGGATTCTCTGGCAAACAAGATTTTAAAAGCATGTTGTTATAAAACAGTATTAAAGAGTTTGTTGAAACTAAATATCCTGAATTATATTGAAATTCACCAGTTCGACAGTACAGATAAAACAATGTTTAAATATTTATTTTAAGTGTCAACTTAGCTGTTCAGCTACTTAAGATAAAATATCAGAGAAAAAATTTGTAATGAACATATGGTAAGATAGATTAGGTAGCCCCTGATGATTTCATCCCTTATAAACACTATGCTGAAACAACCACACACACACACACCAAAATTATACACTTTTGTTATTACACTAAGGGATTCCCCATGTCCATTACACATTAAAATTCAAGTCACTACATTGCTTTTTGATATTTATGAATGTCAATACAAGATTACTTACATAGTTGGGTTAACTACTTGAAAGATATACCAATATTATAAAGCTGTTGTTACTACACACTGGGGCTGGGAATCAATTAAAAAAATGAACTAATTAATTGCATGATTTGATGAAATTAATTGTGATTAATCGAAGCTAATATAAAAACATGCAATCATAAAATAAACATAAATATACACTGAATCACAAAATGAGTGTAGAATTAACACAAATGAATTTTAAAAAAATTAATGGCAAAGTTTAAATAATGACCTGAAACCTGAATTTGAATGCTTTCCCAAAAGGCAAGTTGAAAAGAAGACAATAAAAAAAAAAAATGAGGCCAATATATTAATTCTCAAACAGAAATGGCATATGAGACATGGGTTGGAAGATGACTGACTGACTGGCATTTCAAATTATAATTAAACGATCAAAACAACTGTAGACTTTAAATGTACTGCAAAAGACTGACCTAATTGAAATAAGCATCTCTTAAATGGGCATACATTAAAACTTGTGTTAAAACTCTGAAAATGCCATCCTCAATTGTTCATCACCATCAATGCTTTAAAATTATACTCCAAAAAAGTGTTGGAGAGCTACCCTGGTATTACATATATGACTGCCTGTATGAGCAGGCAAAGTGCTTAGTAAGTGCTGTTTCTGCAAACACCAACTTTTTTCATTGCGCAAGTATATAGATTTAATGCGTTTGTGGTTGGTATAATCGTGGCATACCTTGGAATTTTGTGGGTAAAAAAAGTGTGCCACCACAGAAAAACAGTTGTAAAACACTGTCCTCTGTTCATCTTTGCTCCTGGAGTGCAAATAAATTCTCTGTAGCTTAAAAACTGAAACTGTGCACTATTTGGGTGGTTATGTTGCATTCTTTGCATAAATTAGCAAAGATACTGCAAACTGGAATAATGGGTAGAGATAATCATTACACTTCTATTTCATAGAATTTTGTTTTTATGTCACGGCAGAAAGAACTACAAGCTACCTGGCAGACTGGCAAGTTAAATAGAGAGGTACTAGAGGCTTATTTTGGTTTTAGTGCCACTCAAACCGTATTTTGCATGTATGTGGTATGACACTGATTCAATCTTCTTACAGAAACATGACATTAAAAAAAAGCATACAAATATTTACCTTTGTTACTTTTCTTTAGTATTGCTCCAGGACCACCATAAACCCCAGTTAATCCCACTCCCCTACACTGATATGTACGTATAAATCAAGGAAATAAATAGCAGTACCACATAATGACATGTGGCAAGGTGTTGTAAAATGTGCAATTTGAAACTTGAATAAAATTTTATTTCTCAAAAATTTTAAAAGTAGTATATACAGTAAATACGGTATTGAATGTGTACGTAATTCTTTAGGTTCACACTTAACTTTTTCCTATTATTTTTTCTTAATGTGAGAAAAAAAAAAATCACATAAAAATGTCACCCTCACCAAAGCACTGCCTGAAGCGATCACCTTGTTGCCAGCCCTGGATGCAACAGTATTTTCAGAAAAATTAACGTGTTAACTTTCCCAGGCCAAATATTAACATTTATATATTTTATATTTAACTACAGAAAAAGGCAAAACATTGCTCACTTGAATAATGGAGGTACCTTTAATAAAAAAACATTGAATGAGATTTCTGATTTTGCTGTGACATCAAATAGGTTGAGTATTGTGAAGTTTCACTGGTATTAGTAAACAAATACAAAAATTCAGGTATTGTGACATGCCGGCTTAATTGAAACATATTTACCCGCAAGTACAGCCTACAGTCTTCATGGATATGACATGATAAGCTTCACATACTTGGAAGTTCCTCTCATCTTCTCACTTGTTCTCTGGAACTCAGCTAAAATGACCATCAGGTTCTTGGTCACCTCTCTTACCAAGTTCCTTCTGCCCCAATTGCTCAGTTTGGTGGGATGGCAAGATCTAGAAACAGCAGCGTTCATTCCAATCTTTCTCAATTTATGAATTATGGTGGCCACTGTGCTCCTGGAAACCTTCCAATGCTTACATTTTTTGTAAGCTTACCCAGAACTGTGGTCTAAACACAATCCTGTTTGTAATTTCTGTGGCAATTCCTTCAACCTCATGGCTTGGATTTTGTTCTGATCAGCTATGGGACCTTATAAAGAGAGATGTGTCTTTCCCAAAAATGTCCAGTTGATTGAATTGACTACAGTTGGACTCCAAAGAAAATGAAGAAACACCTCAATGATGATCAAATGAATGGTTTGCACCTGAGCCAAATTTCAAGTGTCATATGATTGGAAAGGGTTTGAACACTTGTATACTTGGAACAATGTGATATTTATCACTAAATGTGTAAAACGATCTTATATTTTATTTTACCTTGTCATTTTGGAATACAGAGAAAAAATTAATTGAAATGATTTTCGCTTGAGGATGCAACATAAAATGTGAAAAAAAAGTGAAAAGGCCTGACGATCTTTCTGAAAGCACTGTGTGTATACTTTTTATTTTAACCATAAATTGGTTTGGTGGAATTGTGTCTGGTGTTAAGAACCGGTGACACCCCTTTGTGGTCACTATATACACAGGTACGGTCACAATTTGGCATCAACTGCATGAATCTATGCACCTAACCTGCATTGTGTCAACGGTTCAGGCTGGTGGTGGTGGTGGTGTAATGGTATGCAAAATGTTTTCTTGAAACACTTTGGGCCAATTAATACCAATCAATGAATGGCATGGCGTATTTGAATATTGTTGCTGACCATGTACATCTTTTCATGGCCACAATTTACCCATCTTCTAATGGCTACTTCCAGCATGATAATACATCTTGTCACAAAATAAATATCTCAAACTGGTTTCAAAAATATGACAATGTACTTCAGTGGCCTTCCCAGTAAACGGCTTTGGATCCAGTAGAACACCTTTGGGTGCTGGAGAACTACAGTATGAATATGCACCTGACAAACCTGCAGAAATTGTATGATGCAATTTAAGGGTGAGTGGTATGGCAAAAATTTATTATTGTGATTTAATTAAACATTGTCATAGTTACAGTATATATCACAGTGTAATCTATGTTCATATAATTTTAGATGGAATCCAGTTTAGGCGAGTCTGTTTGCCCAATTTTACAGGTTAACTGTGGGTAGTTCTACTGTGATTTTTTTTTTTTTTTACAAGGACCATTTTCATCAACTAACGTAATATTTTGTTAAGCCAAATAAAATAACATTTCATTCATATATTTCCCCTCTCTCATGCTCAATACGTTTCAGAGAATTTCAGAATGAACAACAGGGAAAAACCACATGCAAATTAATATCAACATAAAACACTAAATAGAGATAAATACAGGAAACGCAACACTTTGAATTAGAACAACATGCAGTAAACCACAATAAAATACAAACATACAAATACAAAAAGAAAATCCTGAACAAGTAACAGAATTTGTAATACAACTGCAAATCACCCTGACTTTATGAACAAACAGGTACTATGAAAGAAAGGGTCAGAATGTCATTGTCAAGTGTGTGAAAAACTATTTGCCCCCTTCCTGATTTCTTATTCTTTTGCATGTTTGTCACACAAAATGTTTCTGATCATTAAACACATTTAACCATTAGTCAAATATAACACAAGTAAACACAAAATGTAGTTTTTAAATGATGGTTTTTATTATTTAGGGAGAAAAAAAAATCCAAACCTACCTGTGTGAAAAAGTAATTGCCCCCTGAACCTAATAACTGGTTGGGCCACCCTTAGCAGCAATAACTGAAATCATGCGTTTGCGATAACTTGCAATGAGTCTTTTACAGCGCTCTGGAGGAATTTTGGCCCATTCATCTTTGCAGAATTGTTGTAATTCAGCTTTATTTGTGGGTTTTCTAGCTTGAACCGCCTTTTTAAGGTCATGCCATAGCATCTCAATTGGATTCAGGTCAGGACTTTGACTAGGCCACTCCAAAGTCTTCATTTTGTTTTTCTTCAGCCATTCAGAGGTGGATTTGCTGGTGTGTTTTGGGTCATTGTCCTGTTGCAGCACCCAAGATCGCTTCAGCTTGAGTTGACGAACAGATGGCAGGACATTCTCCTTCAGGATTTTTTGGTAGACAGTAAAATTCATGGTTCCATCTATCACAGCAAGCCTTCCAGGTCCTGAAGCAGCAAAACCACCCCAGACCACACTACCACCACCATATTTTACTGTTGGTATGATGTTCTTTTTCTGAAATGCTGTGTTCCTTTTACGCCAGATGTAACGGCACATTCGCCTTCCAAAAAGTTCATCTTTTGTCTCATCAGTCCACAAGGTATTTTCTCAAAAGTCTTGGTAATCATTGAGATGTTTCTTAGCAAAATTGAGACAAGCCCTAATGTCCTTTTTGCTTAACAGTGGTTTGCGTCTTGGAAATCTGCCATGCAGGCCGTTTTTGCCCAGTCTCTTTCTTATGGTGGAGTCGTGAACACTGACCTTAATTGAGGCAAGTGAGGCCTGCAGTTCTTTAGACGTTGTCCAGAGATCTTTTGTGACCTCTTGGATGAGTCATCTCTGCGCTCTTGAGGTAATTTTGGTCGGCCGGCCACTCCTGGGAAGGTTCACCACTGTTCCATGTTTTTGCCATTTGTGGATAATGGCTCTCACTGTGGTTCGCTGGAGTTTCAAAGCTTAAGAAATGGCTTTATAACCTTTACCAGACTGATAGATCTCAATTACTTCTGTTCTCATTTGTTCCTGAATTTCTTTGGATCTTGGCATGATGTCTAGCTTTTGAGGTGCTTTTGGTCTACTTCTCTGTGTCAGGCAGCTCCTATTTAAGTGATTTCTTGATTGAAACAGGTGTGGCAGTAATCAGGCCTGGGGGTGGCTACGGAAATTGAACTCAGGTGTGATACACCACAGTTAAGTTATTTTTTAACAAGGGGGCAATTACTTTTTCACACAGGGCCATGTAGGTTTGGATTTTTTTTCTCCCTAAATAATAAAAACCATCATTTAAAAACTGCATTTTGTGTTTACCTGTGTTATATTTGACTAATGGTTAAATGTGTTTGATGATCAGAAACATTTTGTGTGACAAACATGTAAAAGAATAAGAAATCAGGAAGGGGGCAAATAGTTTTTCACACCACTGTAAATGTTTTTTTTTTTTTACATTTTATTGATTGCATTAAAAACAAAAAACAAGCAAGTCAAATCAACTCCCACCCATGAGAAAGAGAGCTAGAGTATAATAAGTTTTAAGTTACTTTTAAAAAATAATTTCAGTCAGTTGGTCTAATATATTCAAACTATTTTTACTGAGTGAAACAAAAATATGAAGTGAAAAAAATAAATATATAATGCACATAGCATTAACAAAAACAAAGAACCTTTGAATATTTGTACTGCATGGACTTTACCATAAAAGAAAATTTAAATTGACAGCAAAATATTAACATTCAAAGTCCCAATTCCTTTGTTCTTCCATTAAGAAAATTAGCAAGCCAACCAGACTTTAATATTGCCATCAAAAATATTTTATGAACATGAAGAAAAATTATACAAAGAATATCCAAAGAAAATATCTACCTCCATTTACCAAAAATTGCCATAGCAAAGGTTATCAATCCAAGCCTTACAATACAACCTACTAAAAAAAAAAAAAGTCACACTTGTCACCCTACATATTTTCAAACTCCTCTTTCTACAGAAATTAATGTTGTTAGGCAATTTTAAAAAAAAGATATTCTAATGAAGAAACAATTTTTGTTGGAAAGAAGAAATCTCCCATTCCACTGCTTTGAAACTTTGAAGATACACAGAATTTCGAAGTTCAAGAATCAAGTCTTTTGTTTCTCTTGGTGTCCTAAAGCATATGCTTATTTTACTTATTGGATAAACCACCTATTTTATTATCATCATCATTAGTGTTTTAAAGTGGAAGCAATAGCCACCCTGTGTTTAATCAGTTTCATCAACACACGGGTGAGGAAAAGGCCCTCTTCAAAGTATGAAGACTTGATGAAACATAAAAATAATTTCAAAGAGCTGAAGGGGGCAATGATTGGGTGGAGACTTGGAAGGAGGAACAGGGTTCCTCTTCAAATTCTAAAGATGTGATCATAAACAGTTTCAGAGATGTGGGGTTGGTTGTGCACTGTGGAAGTGCCATTTATGTCAGACAGTAATGGAATGCCCATTCACCACCACGCGCCAACATTTTTCAAACAAGTAACAATGGCAGCTTTCTGATGTGCTCTACCATAGTAACAATGATAAACAAATATTTCTTACTGGTTGACAAATTTCTACTGGTATAGCGCACACCACTAATGCAAACATGAAATCATAAAAACTTTACTTTCCACTTACTACATTGGCAGACATTATAAGTAAAATTCTTCAGGTAACGCTCAAGTCAGGGAAAGAGGGGATATTAAAGTGAATAAATTCAAAATATTTAATATGAATTGGGGAATTACCTTGGATTTTAACAGGTCTTTAAAGGACAATCGACACAGGTGATATGACTGAACAAGACTGAACACAAGGAGCTGTTGGCCGATAAGAACAGTAGCAAAATGTAAACAAAAGTATAATTGAACATTACTAGATACAACGTACATCAATGAATACCTGTACTGCCAGGGGATATATAATACTGATTTCTGTGCTAGTGGCTTAACACCACATGGCTGATTTGGATATGAAAGGAGCCATGTGCTGCAGCCTCAATACAAATCAAGCCTTAAAGGGGCTCTACCATCCCCCAATCAGAAAACACAGGACATGATGTGAAATATTAAAAACGAAAGATTTACTTTACAAGGTGTTTCATTCTTCTTGATAAGATACATGTGAAACAAAAGAAAACATGTCTGCTGCGCCAGAGCTATGACTTCAAACAATGGAATGAGCCACTCCCATGCCGCCGCTTGATGGCATGGTCAATGCATGCACCAAAAGTGGAAATATTTTAATTAATTTTTGCTAGGCTGTGGCCATTTGTTTTATTTTGTTAGTGGTATTTGTTTCCTCTGTGTCTTTTGTTGTTTGAGGCACAGCTCATATTACATATTTGGACACAATAATCGGTCTGGCATAGTTAGCATACTTTTCCCTAGCACCCAGAGACACTTAGAAGACCACTGCACCATTATAATCCACTCAAAATTAGTTCAATTCCTCTTTCCCCACTGACTGTATTGAATTTCATCAAGTTTGGCGAATATCTGAACCATTTCCATGATGGACTGAACTCATGGCAAAGCAAGATCTCAGTTTTCACTTATCACTATATATATATATATATATATATATATATAATTCACTAAGGCAAGACACCCATGGAAAGCACGCCGGAAGGGGCGTGGATTCAATAAGCCACCGACAAGTAAGACACCTATGGCGCACGTAGGAAGGAGCCACGCCCACCAACTCCAAGACCATTGGATACGACAACAACTCGCAGAGCCACGCCCACCAACTCGGATGCGACGGCACAGAAAAACCAACGTCATTTATATTCGTCTGTTGTAGAAGCTACATGCACCTCTGAGCCACGTTGACTGTTCAGAGAGGCATGTTTCTCGCAGAGGTGAATCACCATATGAAGCATGTAAAACGGTTTGCGAGGGGTATCCCATGGGATCCTTAAAACAATCCTTTACAACTGAGGTTAAAACACAATGAAGTAAGCAGTCTTTAAAAACCAAGTTTTCGGTTACGACGCACAACCACGTGCACCACAGCAAACTGTTTTACACGCTACATACAGCAATTCGCATCCACGACAAACATGCTTCTTCTTCAATCACAGACAATTATATGTTGCTCTCTCCAGAGTTCCATCTTTTCATTCACTTTTCGTTGTATCCTCAAACCCTCCCTTTTTAGACAACTGTGTCTTTCCAGAAGTGTTTAGCATTCAATAAATAATTATGCATGAGATTGAGCGTGTGTCTACCCGGGGGAGAGGGGTGGGTAAGCCGTTGAACCCCATTCGGGCTGCAAACCGTGGAATTCCCACTTAGTGCGACTCATACGCTCCCACTGGTTACATCCCTACCCTTTGTACACACCCACCCCCCACCTCACTAATACCGTGGTCGGGTGTCTTGGTGAATTATATATAGAAAAGCAGCCAAAATCGCATAAAGCAATGAAAAGTCTACGTGAGTCACAGGTGCATCTGGACTGTGCAAAGACGACAGCGACTCAAGTGATGAGTAGGAGGTGGGCACATGAGCAGGCAATGCATACTGAAAGAGAAATCAGCAGACTAGCATGACGAAGGGAGCGGAATGGACGTCCTTCTCCTCTCCTCCCGTTCCACCCTCTGCACCTGAGCGCCGTGCACCCCCATGCCTCCGTCTGGCAGGAGAAGGCGCGATGGCGGTCAGCCAGTTTTCAGTCACGGACGATTGTGTGTTGGTTCATTCCGTGTATTGTTACAATGTTGCTTTTCTTGCTGATTTATTACATTACCGATTTTTCAAATGTTCATTTTCTCCCTGTGCTTAAATATCATTAAAAAACTGCCCTGATTATGCGGCGTGCGGGTTGGTTAGTACAGTAATATTTTGGTTAACGAATTCCCAGAAATGGAAGCTCCTTAACAACAAAGTTGTGAAAAAAGTACTATTGTCTGCCATTGTTATTTTGCACATTGTGGAAGACAAATTCATTACATGTGAATGCTTAGTTATTTCATGTGTACTTTTTTTGTATAATGTAATAAATATAATTTGCTTAGTTAGTCACAAATTAAAAAGTATTATAAAGCATAAAGCAATATTTTTTTAGAAAATTCAGATCATAAAGAGTATAGAAGCTGGAGTAAAGAAATACCATGAAGCAAAGTCAATGGAACTTGCACTTGGCCATGAAACCAGCCAGAGCAGAGAATGGAAGAGGGGCCACAGTTAGACATCCCTTACCTGCTAGCACAGTTAAGTCTCTTTAAGGATCCTGCCTTGGACTGTCTCAAACAGAGGATAATGGATTAGACAGTTTTGCTTCTAACCCCAATTTAGCAGTGCAAAGCAGATCCAGCAGTGTTAATGTGTAGGCACAAAGTTCACAAAGCAGATGCGAACACAAGGAGCCACTTGGAAGGAGCTGTGGCAGATTGAGGAGGCAGCAATACTGCTGGAGGAAAGTCAAGTACAAGGTAATGTCTGCAGAGCCAAAGAATACAGTAAACAACACAATTACTTCCCAGTGATAATACTTATCCATACATCTACCTCAAATAAAATTTCAAAAAACAAGCTGAAGATCTGTTCTCTCTATATTTTTCTTTGTATTCTATAGTACTAGGGTGTTGTACTGTGTTAGCCATAAAAAAAAGCCAAGCAAAATGACACCTTTTATTGGCTAACTAAAAAGATTACAATATGCAAGCTTTCGAGGCAACTCAGGCCCCTTCTACAGGCAAGATGTAATAATCTTGCCTAAAGAAGGGGCCTGAGTTGCATCGAAAGCTTGCATACTGTAATCTTTTTAGTTAGCCAATAAAAGATGTCATTTTGTTTGCCTTTTCTTTTTATTCTATTTAATAATTAGCTGTAATTTGATTTCAGCTGCAAACCTGAGAGAAGTCACAGAGAAGGCTACCTTATGCCTCCAAGATCTGAAAATGTAAGAGATTCTGAGGAACTTAAAAGTGGGTTAAACTAAATATTCTCAAAGTCAGCAGGTAGCACTGCAATGAGTACCATCTACAGAGCTCTATCTCACCTTAAACGAAATAACTTGGTAAAGAGCTAGAGCACCGGTCGAAGTAAGGTGGAATGATTTTCAGAACAGGCCTGCCTCCATAAAGTGAAGAATGCTCAATCGCTTTTGATGCTGAGTCACATCGGCTAATTGTACTATGACATTTTGTGTATCACAGAGAAATGGACTAAACTTCTTATTTCAAACACTATTTAAATGCGGGACTGATTTAATTTGACACAATCAGACAGAGTGGAAAAAGGGAGGATGGGGACTGGATATCTGTGTAAAGGAGCAAATGGTATAAAAATGAGCACATTACAATTAAAACTTAAATATGTTATTCAGATCTTGAAATAATGGCTGCGAGATTTAGTCAATGTTGCTGCCTAGTAAGGTAAGTTGCATCTTCCTGATAAATGTATATACTCATTATGAAAACAGGGACTCAGCAACAGAAATTATTCACTCTGTTACCAACATATTAAAGATGAATTACTCCGACACTGAAATTGTGGCGATTTCAACCAGGGGAAATTTAGATGGAGCTGGACATGTTTTATTTACATGTTAAATGAATTTAAATGAAAACCTGTGATACAACTGGACAGCTTATCTACAAGCCAGGTATTAGATGGTATTAGATGATTATTATTAGCCAAGCCAGAAATTCTTGTTTGTGTGTGCGCAAATAAAATATTATCTATTGTCTACCTAACATATCTGCTTCCTTAACTGAGGCACTGCTGTATGTAAATCTTTAAGTTACCGCAATATTGTTGAAGCTTTTCATTGTGTATTTCAGAATGTTCTCTAATGTTGAAGTAAAATTCTAAATTATTTTTGTCTGCTCAAATCTTTCACTGACAGCTGTCTTTGCCACACCCAAAAAGTACAGAAGATATTTATTTGAAGTGCATCTTCAGGTGATTGTGACAATTTTACATCATGTACACACTGAAACTGTGTACTTTTTTTTCCCTCAGACTGATGTGAGGTATTTGAATCTTTCAGATTTCTATCTTTTTTTTTACAGATTTATTTTTGCATATTGTTTACAGGAGCATCCTATTCTTTTTAAAGATACTTAAGAGACTTTTTATGTCAGCATTACTCATTTTAGTTACCTCAGTCAGCCCACTGTTTAGCTGCCTTTTTTGATTTGACACCCAATGCCTTGAACAATCATTAAAACTGTTACAATGCAACATTTAAAACATTCAATTGTTTCATAGTGCATTAAATTATATAAAACAAAGACACCTTTTAGTTTCTAGGTATGCAAAAAAAAAAAGAAAAAAGTATAGCTGGGGAAATGAAAAACGATTAATAGCTGTGTTAAACATGTTTGAGGAATAACAAGTGATTTTGTCCCACATTCTTGCGTTTATTAGAGGTTTAAAAGAAGCAGTGTGCTTCCACCTCCATTTGTACAGTACATGTAGTGAACCACTGTATTTCTGATGCACTGTGTTTTTAAGTATCATATTCATTTCAAAGTTTCAGTTTTCATGTGCGTTTTTTAACACATATAAGCAGTTCAAGCTTTACAGAAGCACTATTGGGAAAAAAAAAAAAAAAAATTTAAAAAACTATTTAAAAAACAAACATATTTATAGTTAACATTAAAAAATATTCAAATACACTAAACACCTACTTCATATAAGCGATGTATCAATTTCTGAAAAGCCTGTGACTAAATGCTTCCCAGCGAACATGATAAAATGCAAAACACCTATTAATATACAATGTTTTACACTATACATATAATTCTCTTGAAGTACCGTTAAAAAAAAACAGTACTTCTGGAGCATCCCTTTTTGGAAAGGTTCCGCTAACTTTTTGTATGGTCTGTTGAGCTGCCCCTGTGGTTTGAAATATGCAAGCCTCTTTATGTTCTTTCAATCTTTTTGCCCCTCTTTCCCCAGTAGATAGCAGCTGTGAGTCCAGTAACATGCTTATGCAAAGCATGCAGCAACGGTTTGATGAGCATTCTAAACATATATTCTGTAGAATTTAAAATAATCTGCGGTGGGCTGGCGCCCTGCCTAGGGTTTGTTTCCTGCTTTGCACCCTGTGTTGGCTGGGATTGGCTCTGGCACACCCCCGTGACCCTGTAGTTAGGATATAGCGGGTTGGATAATGGATGGATGGATGGAATTAAACAATCTGACTTGCCTTCCCCAGAAGCAGCATGAAATTAAGCACAGAGTGCTTTTGATGGGCAATGCCTGAAAAGTGAACAAAGGACACTTTGCTGGGCACAGTTTTCTACATTAAAAATGAGGTTCTCACCAGCCATAACCTAGTGCGAGTCAAGTAGTCATTAAGCTGACATTCATCCGTAAAACTTACTTTTACTGTTAACAATTTTAAATCGGTCAGATATATTTATCTAGTATATACCTACTTAAAAAGCATACATTTGCAGCAATCAAGACTGCTAGCTGATATGGGTGCTATTAAATTAATTTACCTTGATACAAAACAAACCACCACTACTAAATAGGGCATCTAACTTTCTTGTGGACAGTAACATTTACTTCAGTTCTAGTGTTATCAAACCATGCCTTCCTTCTTTACTTCTGTGTTTAGTTTATGTGGTTGCCTCTCTTTTCTCTCTCTCTTTTATATCTACATGTATATGGAGTTATTATGGACCATTTTCTAAAAACTGGGACTTTAAAACACAAACCCAGCAACACTGAATGTGAATCTTTGAATTTCTCACATAAAAGCCTTTCGTAAAATACATTACTGAAAAGAAAAGCAGAGTTATGCCAACAGGTAAGGATTCAAGTGGCCAGCTGTTAGATTTGACTTTAGTAGTGGTCCTAAAACTGCTAGAACTTCACAGTGTGGAGTGAGATGTCTAAACGGCAGCAAGAACTGAACAGGAACTCCAGGCAGACGTTAGGGCTTGCCTGTATTCGGCATCATCTCAGTGATCTTCAAGAGTTTAACAGCAAATGCTGATAAAGTAATACTAAGAAGCATAAATTAGCCGCATCTTATTCCCAGTTTGTATCAGTTTGGAGGCTCTGCTTCTCATTCGTGAAAAGGGCAAAGTGATCCTGTGGCAGTACTACTGGGAGTACAGCTGTCAACAGCAGTGCATAAACTTGCACACATGTAGACTTCAGCAGGAAACAATGGTCAAAGTGAAATTTAAATCATTATCTGAACAGTGGTCACACAATTCCCATTCATTTAAGAATTTTGAAATTACTGCCTTATTTTATTCATGCATTTTCACTATATGTCTTGCTTCCTGTTTTTAACGAGGTTACTATTATACAATATGAATTATCAGAGAGGTTACTATTATACAATATGAATTATCAGAATGTTTAATATATAACGTAATAAATACAATTTCATTCTTAAATGGGTCCGTCTCTTACCACACAGTTAACAAAACAAAGGAAGGAAAAAAATGTTATCACACATTCATCTTTGGTGCTTCTTCACATGCAACAGTTTTGAGTTAAACAAATTAAACAATGTTACCTTGATATAAATACAGTAAACGGTTTGCATTCACTTTCATTTTAGGACTGTGAAAAAGTAAAACTGAGTCCACTGTACTGAGGATTCAGTCAGCTGCATGTTGAGTCTATAGCACAACCTGTTGTTTTGAAATTGCAATCGCTGCTAGCAATTGTTGCAAGCAATAAATAAGTTGGTGGAAAAGAAATATCTCTGTTGTTGTTTCTAACTTGTTATATAATGTTTTTGATTAAAATTATATCTAACTAGCCATGTGCGCCCAACTACGTTGCGCGTGTTAAACTTGTCTGCGAAGCGCTCCTGTTTAAAAGCAGCTGCCAGTCGTGAACAGGGCCCTTCGTCACACAGCATTATGATTTTTTTATAAGGGAAACAAAATTAAAAAAGAAAACCCTTGGACATTGGATCACTTCACTGACACGTGAGCAAGCCACGGTACAACTGTGAGATGCGCAGCACTCGCCGGCTACAACACAACAATAATAATTTTAGGAACATGCTGTTTCGTTGTCATTCATTTTACCCACTGTCTGTCTTTCATTTATATGTTACGTAGGCACGTACCTTTTATCTTCGGCAATCTCATTCTCTAACCAGGCCTCAGGAGCTAACCAGCGATATCACTGTCCACCACCCCTTTCGTTATTCCGGCACATTGTTGACATCCGTGAGTAACAACAACATACTAAACTGGAAGGTGGTCTACGCATGCGTGGAATTCGTGGACAAACAAAGATCAAAATCTAAATGATGATCTCTTTAGTTAATTTAAAGCACAACAATTTGTTTAGTTTGAATGTTTGTGTTTTGAGGTGTGACTGGAGTACTACAGTCTTCAGTAGTATAAGCCTGGAGGAGATTCTTAATGCAATGCCTATGTTTTAGCTGTCTCTCTACTGCCATCTAGTGTTTCTTCTTCTAATTCATTCGCGGACAAACAAAGACCAAGATCCAAATGAAGATTATATATAGAGATGATATTTGAATATTTGTGCCCTGCAATGAGGTGGTGCCCACGGATGGTTAGTTCCTATCTTAAGATGTTGCCAGAATGCACTCTTATAGAGCCATAAGCTATGCAGGTTTCAGAAAATGGATAGCTGGAAGATTATAGGGGGACGGGAATCCACATATTACACTCTTTAGTAACCTCTTCTGTCCAGATAAAGCAGTTTGTTAAATTTTTTCCTCATTCTTCTGACATTTCGATTTAATTAGGATACCTCTGTAAACAAACAGCACCCTTGACTGACAAACTGCACATCAGACATATATAACTGAAAGACCTGTGATTGTGTGTATGTGTGTGTGTGTATAGAGCAGTCCACTCTGCTCATGCTAAACCACAGCCACTAGATGGAAGATGCATGCACTTTTAAATTTTTTCAGCACTTGCATATTCCTCAGTTCTCACTACAAAAGACATGTGCACATGTGTATGGAGCAATCTGCTCCGCTACAACAACAACAACATTTATTTATATAGCACATTTTCATACAAAAAGTAGCTCAAAGTGCTTTACATAACAAAGAGTAGAAAAATAAAAGACACAGTAAGAAAATGAAATAAGTCAACATTAATTAACATAGAATAAGAGTAAGGTCCAATGGCCAGGGTGGACAGAAAAAACAAACAAAAAAAAAACTCCAGACGACTGGAGAAAAAAAATAAAATCTGTAGGGATTCCAGACCATTAGACTGCCCAGTCCCCTTTGGGCATTCTACCTAACATAAATGAAACAGTCTTCTTTGGATTTAAGGTTCTCACGGAAGGACTTGATGATGATGGTCACGTAGGCTTCTGCCTTTTAATCCATCCATCAATGCTGACACTCAACCACAGCCACGGGAGTTGCTGTGAATTCTACTGAAGATGAAGAAGATTATACAAGTGTGACTTGCACTTGGTGAGATGGTGCATGCATGCACTTTGACATTTTTTGGCACTTGCATGCACATGCACCTCACTTTTCATTCAACCCAAGCAGATAAACTCAACTTTGTAGTACAAGCATGTTGTATGATCCTACAACAAACTACCATACGTTTGCCTGAGACAGGCTCTGGCCTGTCCCGCTCAATTTGTGCTACAGTTGCACTAGTGCACATCCATCTTGGACATGATACAACCTATCCCGGCCCAGTTAGCCAAGGACTCTGTAAGTTCATCAATATAATAAAGCTGCTAGGGAAACTTCGAGTTGTTTTTTGTCCCGAAGACCAGACACAGCTACTGTCCAATAAGAAAGATTTGGATCCCTCATTCAGTGTTGCTAGGAAACACAACTAGGTTTACATTGCTAAAGGCTGAATTCAAAGTACAGTATGAGCATCTCTTAAATGGGCTTACATGATAGCATTTTATCATGTGTTTGACATATAGATTCAACAATTTCAGAGAAATGTTAAATGCAAAAAAATGGTGTGTTGTTTACTAGTTGTGACTGTGCTTTAAAGAATAAATAAGAATCACTTAAAATGTTTATATTTGAAAGTAGTGTGCCTAATACCACAGTGAATTTACCTAAAGTATTGTTCACTGATTGAATTAATATGTGTAAATTAGGAGGGAGTGATCAAAAAGCCCATGTAGCTTGCATTCTATGTAAACATCACTAAATCTTGCAATTTTCAGCAACATACCAAGAACCTTGCTGGACACCAATAAGGTGAGGTAAAATGAGAACACAACTCCATGAACATAGCTATCAATATGAGCATGATAGATGAAAAAGATCAGACAGACGGACGAATGGAGAGTTTGACGGACGTGATTAGACAGGAGTCCTCATAGACTATGATGTTTGGGATGACATTGTGATGTGTAGCGAGAAAAGGGAGCAAGTCAAGGAAACCTTGGAGAGGTGGAGATATGCTCTAGAGAGAACAGCAATGAAGGTCAGTAGGAACAAGACAGAATACATGTGTGTGAATGAGCGGGAGATCAGAGGAATGGTGAGGATGCAGGGAGTATAGTTGGCAAAGGTGGAGGAGCTTAAATACTGTACAGAGTAAAAGGGAGTGTGGAAGAGAGGTGAAGAACAGAGTGCAGGCAGGGTGGAGTAGGTGCAGAAGAGTGTCAGGAGTGATTTGAGACAGAAAGGTTCTAGCAAGAATGAAAGAGAAGGTCTATAAGACGGTAGCAAGACCAGCTATGTTATATGGGATGGAGATGGTGACGCTGACAAAAAAAACAGGATACAGAGCTGGAGGGTCAGCTCAGGTTGGACGGTTGGGAGACAAAGTCAGAGGCGAGATTGCATTGGTTTGGACATGTGCAGAAGAGAGATGCTGGGTATATTAGGAGAAGGATGTTAAGGATCTGCCAGGTAAGAGGAAAAGATGAAGGCCTAAGAGAGAATGTGGTTAGAGAGGACATGGATGTGGTATGTGCATCGGAGAAAGATGCAGACGAAAAGAAAAGACGACGACGGACAGAAGAAAGAAAGAAAGATTTTTTTATTGTCCTGTGGGGTAAATTTAGCTTTACACATAACCTCAAGAAAGAGTATAAAAAACAACAATAGCAGCAGCAATACCCCCATAAACCACCAAGAGTGGCTTTTGACCAATGCACCTAAAGGCCTGAAACCATGACCTCACTCATGAACAAAATTATGAGCTTCTGGAGCTCCGTCACCTAGAACAGCTGTTCATACCTTAACCAGTGTGCAATGGACATCACTGTCTGATGATGTCAAAAGGTAACAGAAAAGATACAAACTTTAGATTCTCAAACTGGACACTCTCCAAACATCAGCAGTATCTTTTCAGTCTGTGCATGAAAATCATGAACAGGACAGGAGAAAAGGCATACCTTATGCAAAGTCCAACACCCACAATGAAAAGTCTCAACTTAATCTGGAACCTGCAGACACTCACAATCTGTAGCAGCAACCTTTAACCAATAGCATTAAAGCACCTTCAACAAGACACCAATGGGAACATGGCTTTACGGATGTAGAAAGTATTAGAAAATTACCAATACACTTCACTTACTTGAGGTGACAGATGATCCACCATTCCATCACCTGGATAAAAGCCACTTGCTAATCCTAAATCTATGGTTAAATTATTAGAAGTATGTTCTGCTCCAGTATCCTGCCATGGACAATTCCAGTAAGGCAGAGGAGTATGATTCCTCAGTAACTCAAATACAGCCCTTTGTCGACTATCAGCCCACTCTGCAAAATTCAATGCACTATTCCCATCCAAAGCAACACTAAAGAGGTGTGTTACCCAAAACACTCCAACAATACCTAGCACTTTCAGCATTTCCAAATGAACCTTATTCACCACCCTGTCCTTGCCACTATACAGCTGTTTAATTAACACAGCAACCTCAGCCACAGAAAGGGATTCTATTCTGACCAGTGCTTATAGGCTGAGGCACCAAGAAGGGTGTATTCCTCACGAGATGAACAGTTTTCCTCCTACCTCATACGCTGTGGTCAAAGTCTTTTAGATCTTCATACTTCAATGACTTGTTTTTGAACAGCATTATCTGAAAGTATGACGTTACTGACTGAGTGGTTAAGGCTATCATTGTGAAATGTGTGATAATCCTTTTTTCAAATTAAAACAGAAAACAACTAATGGAAAGCCATGCATTTCAGTTGTGCTTTAATACAGATGAAAATAAACCATTAAAGACCCAACTGACAGGGTAATACATTAAATTGTTCATCATAATTTAACTTACGAATGTCAACACGCTGCTCCAGGGGAAGCGGATTACTTGTGCGGGAAACAAGTTTGGAAAGACATGTAGCTGCCAGCAACTGAGAATACGACGACTGCAGAAAAGAAGCACAAAACATTGATCATTTAAGCTACATTAGAATATGCTTTCATCAAAAAATGTTTTTTTTTTCTACAGTGTGTTACGCAGCAGGTTTTAATTTAAAAAAAAAACAACAAAAAAACCATTTGTTACAAGTTTGTATTAAAGTGACTCAAATGTTTATTTTTTTTTAGTCCTAGAAGTTCAGCATGATTACATGTTTAATAAAACAAGTTCACACAACACCCTTAAAGTATTAAAATGTTTAGAATTCTTAATTCTTATAAAAACAAAAAGAAAATAGAAATGAGCAAATCTGATCAGGAGCCTTACATAGAAATATCACATAATACTGTAATGTCATAATAAATGCAATATATGTGAATTCATTTTATGAAAACAAGAAAAGGAAAAAATGCTTTTCTCTTTTCTGGGAAACATAAAAATCTAAAAAAAAAATAAAATAAAGCAAACAACTCAAAAACATGATAATAGTTGTAAAAGTGTTTTTGACCTTAACAAAAATGAGACTCATTAATAACTTAGTCTTGCATTTTAAGTATAGATACTATACAGCCTATGCATTTCAGTTCAAGAAAATATAATCAAGACACTCCTCCTCTTATGGATAAAAGAAAAAGATGTGTAAAATCTAAATATGGATGGCAAACGCATGTATGTTTGCAACCATAATTTGGAGTAGTACTTAAATTGTACATGACTCCAATTAACACAAACACAGTTTAGGAATACATTAATATAACAGTTTTCATCCCACTATTGGAACATTTCATGTAAATATAACAGAACTCTTCTTACACCATTGTTTTGAATTGGTCACTTGTAGAATTTCAATTGTATAGGATTTTATAAGGGAAAGAAGAAACAAACTAATGATTATATTAGCCAGATAGACAAAAAAGACAAACTTGTGGGTGATTACAACAAGAGGGTCTTAATGTTTGGACACTTCCCTGAACTTGATCTATTTTTTAAATGTACTGTAGATGTCATAACATCACAAGCATATAATTGCCCAACGCACATTACCAAACAAAATGGCTACAACCACATGAAAACAACCCCATAACAGTAACATAATGATCTCACTGTAACAATAAAATAAATATTTCAAAAATATAAACAAAAATTAGTAACATTCAGAAATACGATCGAACACATCTGTGTAACATTAGAACAATCTATATGAGAACAGGCCATTCTGCTGGACAAAGTTTGCCAGTTTTAGACAATAAATTCTTCTAAAAAAAAAAAACAAATTAAGTTTTGAAAGTCCTTAAAGTCTGTCTACCACACTACTTGGTACCTTAGTCCAAGTGTTTATGATTCTCTGTGTAAAGAAAAACTTCTAAATGTTGGTGTGAAATTTACCCTTAACGAGTTTCCAACTGTGTCCCAGTGTTCTTGATGAACTCATTTTAAAATAATTCTCGATCCACTGTACCCATTCCCTTCATAGTTTTAAACACTTCAACCATGTTACCTCATAATATTCTTTTGCTTAAAACACAGATTTCACTTGTGAGCTTATAAATAAGTAAACATCCTGTCTATTCATATATCTGCGCTTCAGCCTATGCTGTCACATGTTGTAGCACACACAATACCTGTATGTAAAAGCTTTACAAAAGAAGAGATACTCAAACACATTAAAATAAGGGGTCTTAAAATCTGCAAAAAAAGATGTAATTACACCTGGAAAATAAGTAAGTCAAAAAATAGTTTCAATATTGCGTGCACAGTGGCAATAATCAAAAAAATGTCAAATATTTTTCCAACTGCCTCATAATCATAGATTTAATTTTCTTCAGAAAGAGAAAGTTGTCTTTAATCTGTTTTGTCATAACAGAAACACCACTAAAGAAAACTATTTTCAGTCCTAAAGGTAAAAAAAAAAAAACATACATTTTTGCTTATTCTCTAATCTCTATAAATAATTATTTATACTATACTTTTGTTGACATGTTTCCATTTTACAAACATGGAAAAATCTGAATTTGCAAACTGTAATATAATTCCAGTGCTTCACTAAATATTAAAAAAGCAGTGTCAATATACGGTTTAATGGACAAACCTCCCAGATTTTAACTGCCATTGTCCTCTGTGGTATGTGATATTAAACTTGACACAAAAAATGTACACGCAGCACACTGAAAAAGGCAACATTTTAACTCCAACTGTACACAAAAGACTTAACATTTCAAGCAACACACTGTACGATTCCCAAATTGCACATCCCCATGAAAAGAAGCTAAACATTAATATACAAAACAAACTCCAATGAGTGAAACCTTGAGGTTGGACCAATGCAAGTCTTTATTTTTTACATCAACAACAACAAAAAAAAAACATTCTTTATTAACATTTTAAGACAGATTATAAAAATAGCGACACTCACATGATTAATATTTAGTGAAGGCTTCCCTTGCTGAATCACAGCTCTGAGCTACTTTCTCTAAATGTAACTATGTCAGAGAACATTTGTAGAGGGATATTGGACAACTAACTCAGGCAGAACACTTCCAGTTCTTTACTATTCTTGGGTTTGTGCTTGTGGACTGTCCTCTTCACTTCATACCTCAGGTTTTCAAATGGGTTCAAATTTGGAGACTAGGATGGCAATTGAAAAACAAAGTGTTCTTTGCTGTTTTGACTTTGACGTATGTTTAATGTAATTTTCTTGTTCAAAAGTCCATCCACAAATGAGTCTCAACCTTCTGCCAAAGGCAGATGGACTTTGGGCTACAATGACATGGTATGTAGTGGCATTCATTTTGTTGTTTATCTTCAACAGTAATGACTGAACCCGGCTGAATTTACTTTGCTTCAAGTTCAGCAAAATTAAGGAGATGTTTGTGAATTTTGCCAAACTCTGTGAAATGTATTGAAGACAAAGAGGTATGAGAAAATGAACTAGTTTTAAGTGGATTATAATGGTACAATTGTCTTTTAAATGTCCCTGACAGCTAGGGAAAAGTATGGCAACAATTCTGAACCAAATATTGTAGCCAAATACATTATGTGATCTGAGATGAGACGCAGCAGTGGTAACCACTGCGCCACCATGCCAAAAACAACAACAACATTTATTTATATAGCACATTTTCATACAAAAAAATGTAGTTCAAAAGACACAGATGGAATGAAAACCACAAATAAAATACAACAAATGGCCACAAAGTAGAATTAAGTAAAAAAAAAAAAAAAAAGTAAAGTTCTATTGTTTGAAGTCATGGCTCTAGAATCAGCAGGAGCACTTCTCATGTATCTCTGCAGATGATTTACAGTTTCTTCTTCCATCAAAAAGAAAGGAATTCGTTGAAAGTAGTAATACATTCTTTCCCCAATTTCTCAGCATATCCCGTATTTTCTAATGAGATAAGGGTGTAAGGGGAGGGCTCTTTTAAGGCCTGTTTTATGTTGCTACTAGTCACGTAGCTAATCTGCATATATTATTAGCCATTCAGTGCTGCCGTGCAAGTGTTATTAGTAATGCCAATGGATATACTTTTTTATGCATGGAGAATGGCAATCTGGCAGTGCTTCTTAATCGTAGTAGATTTGGGACATATTTTTACCTTTTTAAGTTCCCTGACAACCCACATACTTCAATTGAAGAGCCTGGGTGATTGACATGACTGCAAGTGGATGAAACAAGTGCGGTTAGAGACAGGGAGAAATTTCTCACATGTTGTTCAGTGGACGGGATGAGAAGAGTTGGTTTCAGCACATCTCAGCAGCTGAAACAGCTTTTTCCCCCCTGTGTGCATGCAACTCAGCAATAAACAAGTTGGTAACGATCATACAGAAGACATGAGTGAAAGTTCTGTGCATGGCTGCTACTGCTCTATGATGTCACACTGCCATCCCAAAGCATTATGAGGTGGTTGTATTTATATTTTTAAAAAAAAAATTGCCTAAGTCAGCCGCATGGCACTTTCCAGAAAAATATTCGGCACACAAGATCAGTGGCGAACATGGCATAATCACTGCAAAAAACGCTGTGTGTGGGGTGTAACACAGGTAATTAGTATTAACAAATTGTTTTGCAATTTGACAAATTAAGATGAAATGTGATTGGGAATGCAAGTTGCTGGAGTTACAGGGAGTGATCACTTTGTTTATGTGCATCAATGCATTTGCTGCATGGGTACATATGCTGTCACATTTCTAAAGCATTTTTTTTATATTTGCATGAGGTGGTCATTTCAGAACACTGCCTATGTTGATGCAGGGAATCAGAGAGAGATGACATGCAAACAGTTCTGTGAACATGTAGCCGAAACAGCATATTCAAAAATAAAAATGTCAACTACATTTTAGTCCTACAGTGTAAAGACAGCCATGTATTTTGAAGTCTTTTTTACACCTGTCACAAGTGACTGAGTTATTCTAAATCAGTTGTAAAAACACATCTTTGTGTAATATGAAATATGGTAGAAAACAATAAAAGCATTTAGTATTTAAACTGAAAGAAAATGTAGCTGATTGCTGATGCTATAAAAGTATTCCTCACAATAGCTGTGTAGCACCATCTAAAAAACGACATTGCTAAGCAAGACAAATGTCACAGTTCAAATGAACTGTCTCAGCTGAAAGAAAGGATAGATTTGTGTAATAGGTACAACACACTGATTTATAAACTGAGTAAAGACACAATGTATGATGTTTTTCCACACTTTGTAGTCTTCTGATGGATAATCTGATTAAGACAATGTGAAAAACATGTTCCATAGCTGGTCGTGAAGCAGCTAGATGGTGGAGTGACAATAATTTATTTCTTTTAAAACACATAAAATCCTAAAATGTATCTTATGTTCATCCAAAATCATGGAATCACAGTACATGCTGCCTCATGCATTCATTCATCACATCTGGTATTACAAGCACCTTCATTTTGACCAATTCAACATAGTTCTGTACTAAGATAGCAGGGAATTCTGTATCATATACTTCGAAATATTTTAATGGACAAACTATTAAAATTATACATTCTTCTTTATTTTGTGTAACATTTGAGGCTCTACTGAATTCTGAACAGAATAAGCAGTTATTAAAAAAGGATATTATATTTTACATTGAAGAGCTCTTTAACTTTTGTTACACTGACTCTGTAATTGTCAAAATTATTATTAGTAGATTACTCAATTACCAATATAATAATCATAGTGACTTTACCAGTTTTAATTCAAAAAGATAAAAAGACGCACATCACAAAGAACATGTCTAACCATCAGATGTCAGGACTTTTGGTTATGCAACTGTGAATAGTACTATAAAACCAAGAGAAAAAACAAAATCTTCAGTTCACAGTTAAAATTTGATCAGAAAAGATCTGTATCCAAGAGACTACTTCAGCTATAACAACAGAAAAATAATGCCTGGAACTCAAATGCAATCATTTCAGAATTCTAGTAGAGGAGTTTTAAGCTCTATATAGAAAACGTGTATATACATGTCTATATGATGCCGATGTACTTAGGGAACATATTGAGAAATACTGAATATCACATTTTGGGTCCAAATAATCACAATATCAATTTACATATCACCCAGCCCAACTATAAATAACTAAAATGAAAAACCTTACTTTATAACCCACAAAATAATGCAATGAAAAGGTTTTATTTATGTATTATGTATATGTAAGAACTAGCAGAATACCCGCGCTTCGCAGCGGAGAAGTAGTGTGTTAAAGAAGGTACGAAAAAGAAAAGGAAAAATTTTAAAAATAACGTAACATGATTGTTAATGTAATTGTTTTGTCATTGATATGAGTGTTGTTCTCATATCTATCTATATATATATATATATATATATATATATAGCAAAATACCAGCAGCGGAGAAGTAGTGTGTTAAAGAAGGAAAGAGAAAGAAAAGGAAACATTTTGAAAATAACGTAACATGATTCTCAATGTAATTGTTTTGTGTATTTGGTGGCAGCGTCACAAAGTTATTTTCGTCTAGCTGCATCAGAAAATGTACCACGACGTCTGACATGCCTCCTTTTTACTGTTTTATCACAGCTTGGATTGTTGCTGTCATATATATATATATATATATATATATATATATATATATATATATATATATATATATATATATATATATACACACACACACATACACATATATATATATATATATATACACACATACATACATATATATATAATCTAGATAGGGGTGTGTGTATATATATATATATATATATATATATATATACACATACATACATATATATACACATATATATACTTGTGTGTATGTTTGTATGTGTCTATATGTGTGTGTATAGCTTTGGTCACTGATTGCAATGGAAAAATAATAAAATGTAGTGTATAAGTTATTAAACAGTAAAACATTAACGTTTTAAGAAGTACAGGTACATTGAGCACTACTGGAGTGGTTGGTAAACTACATTTTAAAGACTGTGTAACACAACAGGTAAGTAACTAACAGCAGCTAAAATGTATATGGATCATCTCTCGGTAGTAGATCCCTTTTGAAAGGCGCTACACGACCGCTGTGGTATAGAAATTACATTTTCTATGTGAACTTTCAAATTTGTGCCTCTGGTAATGTGCCTTACCGGCAATTAAAGAAAATTATTTTTGTGTCCTTTGCAATGTTAAGAGAGAAAGGCTTTGGTTTGGGATAAAAGGAAAAAGGTGTAAAAAAGGAAAGTTGCCTTTCCTTTTATATAGTATAGAGATGTGTTCGCTGACGATATGAGCATCTTCTGGGACAGTCGCGTGTGTCTTGTGTAGACTGGTGAGACGTCCCTGCCATTAATCAGCTGTGATGGCACTGTCAGTCTTCCACTCCTGTGCGTATCTTCATAATCCGAGCTGAGGACCTCATAATCGTATATCGTGCAAAAGAAAGTGTGAATCGCCTTAATATTATTTTGTCGTGGTGTAGAAAAGGGGTCCCGTGTTTGCACTTGTCTGGGCTATAGCGCAGGGGGAGGAAGAAAAAAATTAAAAGTGCTCACTTTGACTTAAGGCAGAAGCGCAGTCAGCGTCTCAAAGGCCGCACAGCTATGCACGCGCTGGCTGCTCGACTTTTGCTGGGCAGGAGACCCCTTTGTACACACGTTCATGATATCAAAAGTCTAAGCGTTCTTTGGAGGTAATTCATATATTATATATATAGCAAAATACCCGCTACTGCAGCGGAGAAGTAGTGTGTTAAAGAAGTAATGAAAAGAAAAGGAAACCTTTTAATAATAACGTAACATGATTGACATTGTCATGAGTGTTGCTGTCATATAAATGCCTGCCTAAATAAGTCACCCTCGCTTTGCTCTTACTTTTTTACCGTTCATTTAATCATGGCTAGTGGCGGAAAACTTATAAAATGGAAGGAGGATGGCTTTACCAAAACAAATATTGATGGCGAATCGATTATTCATAAAACTTGAATTGGTGATCTGTTTTTCTGTGTTAACCTCATATTTTTCATACTTCTTCTCAAACTAAGGTGGTGCGAGGGTAAAATGAATCGGGATACGGTGATCAATGTAATCGGTGTACCAGGAAATCATGCATTGACAAAAGCTCCCTTTGCTTGTAATGCAAAGTGTGATTAAATGCATTATTTTTAAGCGTTAAGGAGCACATGCATCGAAGCTTCTCAGCTGTGCTTGTGCTAAGAACGAAATGAGATGAATGGGAGGGGTGATGATGACGTGACTCCCCACCCGCCTTAACTGTCAATCCCCCACAAACACAGTCTCTCGGAATTTGCATAAGCACACCCCTTCACCTACAATTTTAACTTAGTTACAAAGTGATCAAAACTCTTGTTTATATCCTGCGTCCTCTCATTAAACTTGTATCCCGCATTCCCGTGGGCATGTGAAATGCCAGCGGTAGCCTGTCTATGAACTTAATTTAAAGTTTAGGTTTGCACCTTGCTTTCTTTCCGAGGTAGCAGGACTCATGAATATGGTAGTATATGTCACTCGCTCGCTTCTTATTGTTTTTCGCTGCCTTCTCAATTATATAATGCAAGTTTTCTTAAGGGCTTTTTGGAGGTCTTCCTGATTTTCTACGCACTGCGTTGACAGTCAGTTCACGTGATTACGTGGGAGGCGTAATGATGTCACACGAAACTCCGCCCCCCGTGTCTTTCCAGCTAAACTCTATTACAGTTAATGGAGAAAAAAACCTTCCAGTTATGATCATTAGGCGTAGAATTTCGAAATGAAACCTGCCCAACTTTTGTAAGTAAGCTGTAAGGAATGAGCCTGCCAAATTTCAGCCTTCTACCTACACGGGAAGTTGGAGAATTAGTGATGAGTCAGTGAGTGAGTGAGTGAGTGAGTGAGTGAGTGAGTGAGTGAGTGAGGGCTTTGCCTTTTATTAGTATAGATTTCTTTTAACACTGAGTGAAAATGGCATGAACTGTCTCTTTATATTACTCTTAAGCAGTTAATTTTTTTGTTAAGGAATAGAAGCATATATTCAGAGTGCATTTAAACAAAAACAGAGATTGACAAGATTGCAATATGTAGCTTAAAAGTGGTGATGAGATTATTAGGCAGGTATTCATAGTGATCTAACAAAAATGCATTTGATGAACTGCTGAAAACTAAATTAACCTGGTCTCAGAATGTGCACAAGATTTGTTTGTGTAGGCATCCAATTTAAAGTTCCTGTTTTGGACCCCTTATTACTCTGGGTTAGAGAACAAATTGTATACAGTTTAGGATGCTCCTTCTAGTGCTGGGAGGTATACTGGTTCAAACCGAAAACTGTTTTTTATTTTTGTTATGATATGGATTTTTCTTATACAGCAACACCGGTTTAAATAGCCTAAACAACGTTTGGAACATGGTGCAGCGAGAAACTGTTTAAGCGGGGACCTTTTACACTGCTACACCGTTAAGCACGCATGCAATGGAATGGAGTACCTGCGTTAGTGGAGGTATTGAGCGGTTAAAATGGACAGAGAACATTTTGAAACTGAAGCTGTAGTAGACGATAAAGTTGAACATGATGATAGAATAACTTTTGCCGAAAAAAGGAGCAGTGTCTGTTGTCTGGAGATGCTTTGGTTTTAGAAGGTCGGATGTGGAACAAACAACTATTTACTGCAAATCCTGTCTGAGCTAAAGTTGTCACTGGAGGTGGCAACACAAGCAATTTGCGGCACCACCTTAGCCACAAACATTCTTTGGAGTACCATGAATGTATGGAACTAAGACTGGCACCCTCCACGTCCTCAGGTAAAAATGAAAAAGCTAGAGGACACTCTAGTCAGACGTCACTTGTAGACACATTTGCTAGTACTGCCTACAACAAAAAAAGCAAGTGTTGGATCGAGATAACCAATGACATTACAATCCATATAGCTAATGTGTCAGTGGACAGAGATTGTTAACAACAGAAAGTTGAGTTAGTTTACAAAAAAAAATTACTATTTAATCCTTTTCTAAGACATGTTCAGTGCAACACAACTTTTGACAAGCACCTCTGGATATTTTACTAAGTCTAAATGCCTCTTTGGATGGTTGAAAATATGTTCTCAAAATTACAGTTTGTTGTTTGCAAAATTTGTTCAATAAAAAGGTTCTATATTTTGACTGCAACTGTCATCCAATGTGATTCCTTCCTTATTATTTTCCAAAGCTCAATATAACTTCTTTTTTAAGGTCTGACACTTGTGAAAGTATATTTTTATTAAATTTAAGAAGTATCTAATTCAGGATCCTGCAACCCTAACAAAAATTTTAAGTAACAATTGTTATGACATAAACCAACAGGCACAAGTATTGTCGCTGTCGGGAAGAAAAATAAAAATATTGAAAAAAAGTATAGGAAACCTAATGAAGAAAATTTTAAAAATATTCTTCAAAGCCAACTTGCATATGCAGAAGGTGTCTTCAGTTAAATATCTATTCTTCTTTACTTCCTAGAGACCCAGTTGTCTGAAGCTTTCCCATAATCAAAGTTCCCAGGATCTGGGTCCTCCAAGGAGATCACTCGTACACTGTCGTAGTGACTGTACTGCAAAGTCATCAGGCAGCCATCTAGTATCACTGGCCATTTTCAGCTTAATCTGGGGAATGTTCAGAATATTCTGAATTTCCGTTAAACCAGCCATCCTAACTGAAGAATTTTGGAAGAAATAGAACAGCTGCCTTAAGATGTTCAGTTTTGTTAAATAAGGTACAGCAGCTGCGGCTTGGGCACTTGCAAGGGCCAATCGGTGTTTTTACACGGTGGCAGTTGACCAAGAGTCCAGATGTTTTATCTCTAAGCAGTTTTGCCACACCTTTCTGTTTCCCAATCATAACAGCTGCTCAATCTGACCCTAGTCCAAACAGATTATCAGTTTTTAAGCCTAAAGTGTCCATAGTCTCACTCAGTGTGTTGGTTATACTCTCCGCTATGCAGCCAATCATATTGCGGGCTGATACAAAACTAACTCTGACCTCTTTAGTGACCTGACAAACATATTTAATGTAAATCATTAATTGTTTTACATCTGAGATATCTGTGGTTTCATCACACAGAATACTGAAAAACATTTCTGTGTGTATATTATTCAGTATGTTAGATTTTATTTCTAATGCTAAGACATCCAGCAGCTCTTGCATTATTATTTCAGAAGTGTAATGTGCATTTTTACCAACATTAAGACTTTTGAGTGGTAAAGGGACAGCCTGTTGGATATTCAATTCACACTTGCACTACGGCAGGTATGCATTCTCGACATTTCCACTTTAATCTCAACACTTATGTCGAGAATAAAGTCGACATTTCCACTTTATTGTCACCGTTTATCTCGAGATTAAATTCGGCATGTTGACTTTATACTCATAGTTTGTCATTAAAGTAGAACATCATAAACTAAACTTCATCGTAAAATGAATGTTTAATTTACTAGATTTTCTCAAACCCCCGTCATAAATTATGTAGCAACATGTTGACTTTATTCTCGTTTTAAGCGTCAAGATTGAAGTGGAAATGTTGAGAATAAAGTCAACATCTCAACTTTATTCTCAACATATAGTTTTTTTCTTCACTTTGTCCGTATTTTTTTTTTCTTCACCGTGGCCCTAATACGCTTCCATACAAAACCCTCAGCAATTCAGTGACAAAACTTTTGCTCTGGACACAATGTGTGCTGCAAGGGTTTCAGCACACTTTTTGCAATATGGACGCAGGTCCAAATATGAGCAAATATAACAACAGCAGATGGGGTCACTTTAAACAGGAACCAAAGTGAGTGCTACAAGGATTTTTGCACACAGAACACACCTAATGTTTAACAACTGTATGTACAGTAATCCCTCGCTATATCGCGTTTCGACTTTCGCGGCTTCACTCTATCGCGGATTTTATATGTAAGCATATCTAAATATATAACACGGATTTTTCGTTGCTTCGCAGGTTCTGCAGACAATGGGTCTTTTTACTTCCTGTACATGCTTCCTCAGTTGGTTTGCCCAGTTGATTTCATACAAGGGATGCAATTGGCAGATGGCTGAGAAGCTAATCAATCAGAGCACGCAGTTAAGTTCCTGTGTGCTGAATGGCTTAGCGACGGAGTGCTGAATTCGATTCCGTGGCGTTAACCAGGAAGTCTCATCTTGCTCATTCAGCATCAACGTGTTTCGCTGTGTAAAGAGTTAACTTTTGTGCTCTTTTGTGTTTATCTTTGTGCATAGTCAAGCCCTTCATTATGGCTCCAAAACGATCTGCTCCTGCTACTGCTTCAGGGGCCATGCCCAAGCGCCAACGGAAGATGTTAATGATTGCTGAAAAGGTAAACATTTCGGATATGTTGAAGGAAGGGAAAAGCTACACCGCTGTAGGACGCCATTACAGCATCAATGAGGCTACGATTCTTTTTATTTAAAAAGTAGGAAAGGAATATCAGATCTACGGCCCCAGTGTCCTGTTAAACAGGGTGCAAAACGTGTTGTAAGTGGATGTAATAAGGCAGTAGTCAGGATGGAATTTGCTTTAGGGATTTGGATTGAAGACTGCTGGAAGAAGAACAACAGCGGTGCTACACAGTTGCTTGAAGAGGCTCCTTTAGGGGAGCTGTAACGCTCTCCTTTGTTGTGCAGTAAAATTAAACTCATCGTTATCGGACAAGTCATTGTGTTGTTGTTGGTGAGTAACCATAATTAATTTTCTACTTACAGTACTTAGTACAAGTACGTACGTTTAGTGTCACTGTACACACATTTACTGTTTACAATTTTTCTTGCATTGTACGTATTTATTGCTGGTGGCCTGTCTATCGTAATGGCTGTAACATATGTGATATTGGAGACAATCTATATCTTTAAAATAATATTTAGGTTTTACTGTATATAAACAGTGTGTTTACATACATAATTTCAATGAATCTTGAAACACTATGTCAAGAGTGTTTTGGAGGTGAAAAGAGTGTCAGGCAGAGTAATGATTATGAAGCTGGAAATTGGAGGTGTGATGATGAATGTTGTTAGTGCATATGCACCACAAGTTGGGTGTGCAATGGGTGAGAAAGAAGATTTTTGGAGTGAGTTGGATGAAGTGATGAACAGTGTATACAAGGGACAGAAAGTGTTGATTGGAGCGGATTTCAATGGCATGTTGGTGAAGGGAACAGTGGAGATGAGAAGGTGATGGGTAGTTATGATGTCAAGGAGAGGAATGAAGAAGGTCAGAGGATAGTGGATTTTGCCAAAAGGATGGACATGGCTGTGGTGAAAATGTGTTTTAAGAAGAGGGAGGAACATAGGGTGACGTACAAGAGTGGAGGAAGATGCACACAGGTAGATTACATCCTATGCAGAACAGTTGATCTGAAGTAGATTGAAGACTGCAAAGTGATGGCAGGGGAAAGTGTAGTTAAGCAGCATAGGATGGGGGTCTGTAGGATGAAGTTGGAGATCAAGAAGAGGAAGAGAGTGAGGGCAGAGCCAAGGATCAAATGGTGGAAGTTGAAAAAGGAAGACTGTACGGTTGAGTTTAGGGAGGAGGCGAGACAGGCACTGGGTGGCAGTGAAAAGTTACCAGACAGCTGGGAAACTACAGCAGATGTAATAAGGGTAACAGCAAGAAGGGTGCTTGGCGTGACATCTGGAAAGAGAAAGGAGGAAAAGGAAACCTGGTGGTGGAAAGAGGAAATACAGGAGATTATACAAAGGAAGAGACTGGCAAAGAAGAAGTGGGATAGTCAGAGAGATGCAGAAAGTAGACAAGAGTACAAGAAGATAAGGCGCAAGATGAAGAGAGAGGTGGCTAAAGAAAAAGCGTATGATGAGTTGTATGAGAGGTTGGACACTAAGTAGGGAGAAAACGACCTGTACCGATTGGCTAGACCAGGGGTCCTCAATCACAGTCCTGGAGGGCCACAGTGGCTGCAGGTTTTTGTTCTAACCCGGTTGCTTAATTAGAAAGCAATGTTTGCCAATAATTTAATTTCATGGCTTTTTAGTGCTTTAACTCTGCTATGTCAGGTAATTCTCACATCCTAATTTTTTTCCCCTTTCTAAGGATATTATCCAAATGATTTGAAGGCTAAAATGGATAAGTAATTCTCAGTCCTTCAATTTTTTTCTCCTCATTTTCCTTCCAGTATTTAATTAAACCCAATAGTTCATGATAAATACACACAGGTGTAAATGGTAACAAGCTAAATGGAGAAATGCTGGTCTCTTTGGTCATTTGTGTCGTTTTGCTAATTAGGAGCAATTAAAAACCAAGAATACAGCTGTTTAAGACTAGAATAAGCAATATGGGTTCAAAATCTTAACGAGTGAGACAACTAAAGTGAAGCAGAAGTGTTACTTGAGTAATAAGTGCTTCTTTTTAAGCAGTTGGGCTGGAGCAAAAACCTGCAGCCACTGAGTGTTTCTTTTTAAACAGTTGGGTTGGAGCAAAAACCTGCAGCCACTGCGGCCCTCCAGGACCGTGATCGAGGACCCCTGGGCTAGACAGAGGGACCGAGCGGGGAAAGATGTGCAGCAGGTTTGGGTGATAAAGGATAAAGATGGAAACGTACTCACAAGCGAGGAGAGTGTGTTGAGCAGATGGAAAGAGTATTTTGAGAGGCTGATGAATGAAGAGAACGAGAGAGAGAGAGAAGAGGTTGGATGATATGGAGATAGTGAATCAGGAAGTGCAACGGATTAGCAAGGAGGAAGTAAGGATAGCTATAAAAAGGATGAAAAATGGAAAGGCCGTTGGTCCAGATGACATACCTATGGAAGCATGTAGGTGTCTTGGAGAGATGGCACTGGAGTTTTTTTAACTAGATTGTTGAATAGAATCTTGGAAAGTGAGAGGATGCCTGAAGAGTGGAGAAGAAGTGTACTGGTGCCGATATTTAAGAATAAGGGGGATGTGTAGGACTGTAGTAACTATAGGGGAACAAAACTGATGAGCCACAACATGAAGTTATGGGAAAGAATAGTGGAGGCTAGATTAAGAAGTGAGGTGATGATTAGTGAGCAGCTGTATGGTTTTATGCCAAGAAAGAGCACTACAGATGCAATGTTTGCTCTGAGGATGTTGATGGAGAAGTTTAGAGAAGGCCAGAAGGAGTTGCATTGCGTCTTTGTGGACCTGGAGAAAGCATATGACAGAGTGCCTCGAGAGGAGCTGTGGTATTGTATGAGGAAGTCACGAGTGGTAGAGAAGTACGTAAGAGTTGTACAGGATATGTACGAGGCAAGTGTGACAGTGGTGAGGTCTGCAGTAGGAGTGACGGATGCATTCAAGTTGGGGGTGGGATTACATCAGGGATCGGCTCTGAGCCCTTTCTTATTTGCAATGGTGATGGACAGGTTGACAGACAAGATTAGACAGGAGTCCCCGTGGACTGTGATGTTTGCTGATGACATTGTGATTTGTAGCGATAGTAGGGAGCAGGTTGAGGAGACCCTGGAGAGGCGGAGATATGCTCTAGAGAGGAGAGGAATGAAGGTCAGTAAGAACAAGACAGAATACATGTGTGCGAATGAGAGGGAGGTCAGTGGAATGGTGAGGATGCAGGGAGTACAGTTGGCGAAGGTGGATGAATTTAAACACTTGGTATCAACAGTACAGAGTAATGGGGATTGTGGAAGTGAAGTGAAAAAGAGAGTGCAAGCATGGTGCAATGGGTGGAGAAGAGTGTCAGAAGTAATTTGTGACATACGGATATCAACAAGAGTGAAAGGGAAGGTCTACAGGACTGTAGTGAGACCAGCTATGTTATATGGGTTGGAGACAGTGGCACTGACCAGAAAGCAGGAGACAGAGCTGGAGGTAGCAGAATTAAAGATGCTGAGATTTCCACTGGGTGTGACAAGGATTGATAGGATTAGAAATTAGTACATTAGAGGGTCAGCGCAAGTTGGACGGTTCAGAGACAAAGTCAGAGAGCCGAGACTACGTTGGTTTGAACATGTGCAGAGGAGAGATGCTGGGTATATTGGGAGAAGGATGCTAAGGATAGAGCTGCCAGGGAAGAGGAAAAGGGGAAGGCCTAAGCAAAGGTTAATGGCTATGGTGAGAGAGGACATGCAGGTGATGGGTGTAACACAACAAGATGCAGTGGACAGAAAGATATGGAAGAAGATGATCCGCTGTGGCAGCCGAAAGAAGAAGAAGAAAGAAGATAGTGTTGATGGGAAATTTTAAAATACGCATTAATGTGGAAACTGACACTTTCAGCAAATATTTTACTTATTAGTTAAACTCAGCAAGGATTTTCCAGATTGTCAATAGCCGAATTCATAGTCATATCCATACATTAGATCTAATTACTACTAATGGAGCGAAGACTGAAAATTGAAATATTACACCTTAAAATGAAGTTATTTCTGATTACTTCTAAATCACATTAGATTTGGTTTCCACTAGAATACTCACAGATTAAAACAAACAAAGTGCAACATCTAGATTATAAATCTGCATAAAATTTGTGCCTTCTAACAACAAATTATAATGCAAATATGAAAAAGGCTTTGAAAACAGTACTTCCCTTAAAAACAAAAGTGATTAAAGCACTGATTTAATGAGAATACTTAGTCAGCCCTTAAATTAGAATGTTTAAAACTGGAGCAAATATGATGAGCAAGAAAACTCTGCATGTGCTGAGAGCACAGGTAGTCCCCAGGTTACAGACATCCGACCTACGTCTTACGAACGAGGCCACAGCTGCGACGCATGCACCTCAGTAACTGCCGCTCTGTCATCTTTGGCATGGGGATGCTGCAAGTGGTGCCTGGAGGGGGGCAATTTCGCTGCTCATGCAGTGTAGTGTCCCTCGGGCGGCTCCCGGCAGCAAGCAATGACCCGTGGTCTATCGTCATTGGGGCCACAGCTATCACAGGACGATGGTTCGCTGCCCGCCCACTATGGCACTGCAGGTACTGTTCCTGACTGGACGCAGGCTGAATAGAGTGGAGGGGGGCATTTCACTGCCCGCCCAGCACACACGGCTGGTAATGTTGCAAGAGCTTGACCCGGTTGTGGCTGAACGGAGTCCACTGAGGGTGAACGGGGCGGCAGGGGTAGCATTGTATTGTGCCTCGGATGGCTGCCTGTTGAATTGGGGTTGGGCGACTCACTCCCTGCTATTGGCTGCACCGTGTTCGTTCTCAGTGGGTGAACGCTGCAGGCAGCATTCTACAGTGGAGGTGACTGTGTGGTGGGTGAGTGATGAACTCCCCAAGCCCCCCCCTCCCCCCGCCACCCCAAGTCATTCTCAATAGCAAGCCTGCTATTGCAAGTTGTCTCTTGTCAGTACATCAGACGTCCTGCTGTGATAGCGTGGACAGTGATGTGCAGAAGAGCTCATCTTAACCTTTTGTCTTCACCCTTCAAGAATGTCTCTGAAACACAAATCTGATGCTGTGATATAGTAAAGAAGAGAAAAACCATCACCATTGAAAATTAAGTAGAAATAATAAAAAGGTCAGAGAGGGGTGAAATTCCATCATTCACTGGCAGAACACTTGGTTACAGTCGGTCAACAATAGCATTTATTAAAATAATGTACCTGTTCCGACTTACATACAAATTCAACTTAAGTACAAACCTACAGTCCCTATCTCGTACATAACGCGGGGACTGCCTGTATCAATAAGTATAAAAAAGTTATAGCCCACTCAGACTACTATTCTAGATTAATAAATAACAACAGTAATAATCCTTGTAACATCTTTAAAACAGTGTCTAATGTAACAAATGGCAATTCTGGACTACAGGGCAACATACCTACAAACATTAGCAATGCAGAGTTTATGAACTTCTTTAATGTGAAAACTGACAATATAAGATCCCAGCTTTCCACGTCACTTCGTAAATTTGATACCTCATTGACAAACCCAGTCTTGCCTTGCACACACCACATCAGTGATTTTAACACAACAGTATGTCTTAACTTTAATTGCCAAAATGAAACCTACTTCTTCTTCCTTATACCGTGACCCAATCAATTTAGTGAAAAGCTCAATAGACGTTCTGCCAGCATCCGATATTAGCATTATCAATACAGTAGTTCATTACTGAATGGCACAGTTCCTGACAAACTAGAAGAAAACCTTGCTTAAGTGCACAGGTGAGGAGTCTCCTGCATCCATAATTGATGTTGGGAGCTGCTAATCGCCACACCTGAGCCACATCCCCATTATATATAGTAGGAGCATGAGTGCAGAGGGGGAAGAAAAAGGAAAAAGAAAAGGTGAACGGAAGGTTAAGGAGGGAGAAGAAGACGGCAGGAAGCAGGAAGGAGAAAGCCAGTGCATGAGCGAGTGAAGGCACGCTCGCTGTCGAGAGCAGAAGGCAGCTGAGCAGTATGACCTAGCAGGGTGTTTGGCCAGCACCCAGGGCAGTCGGTAGTGGTCGCTCCTCATTTGGTGACGAGCAGGAGTGACCGGAAGGAGGATGGCTCACTGCGGAAGATGGCAGGAGGTGGGAGGCTTGGGAAGTGGATGCCCCAGTGTGAGCACCCTAGTCACTGGGGAACCCAAGTCTCAGTCTGGGGATAGCAGAACAAAGCCAGGGATCGGGAAGCCACAAGACCAGAAGGCAGAGAAGGTCAGCTGCAGTTAGGGTGACTCCCCTGGTGCATACCTGGATGGGAGAAGCAGGGGAGTCGCCAGTAGAAGGCAGCACTGGGCTTTGTTTTAAAAGACTGCTTCCAGCTATTGTTTTAAACCTTGTTTTTATGGAATTATTTACTATTTTTATTATTTTAACCTCCACGTTTTCACTGGTTTTATTGGATTATCTATTTATTTGAAGCACTGTACTATTTATTTGAACACTGTTTTGACTGTTTTTAAATAAAAGCACTCTTGCACTTCTTTTGCACCATCCCCTTGCTTCATTGATGTCTTCACTGATCAACTCATCCGGTGACATTATAGACAGTGTCAGATTCAAAAGCTCCCAAAAAAGTAGTGGGAGCATGCAGCGATACCCTGCATCATCACAATCTACTACATGGCTGCTCTCCTACATATGGAAAAGTCATCTTGGATAAAAAGGTGTTGGAACCATTGGATGGAAAGATTTGATCATTTGAATGGACAGCAGAGACTATAATATAGAAAACTCAGGAGGGGGTAGGCGGACAGATGGTCAAGGTCTCTAGGACAGGTGCTTTGTTTTTAACTTTCTCTTTTACTGTTTTAATCTCCACCGTCATCAATTGGCTATAGTTAATTAACTAATTAATTGGCAGATATTGTTTGCTTCCATTTGTTTCTACCTTGTTCTCAGTGTGTTTTAACAAATCAAAATTTTTGTTTACTAGTTCTGTATTTAGTAATTAATTTATGTATACTTGTATTTTAAGTAAAAATTGTTCACATAATTGTGTGCCAGCACTCAGTGAAGAGTGCAATAGAAAAAATAAGTTATTGTTGTAAATAATGACCTTACAAATGGGCAAATAAATGACCCAAAAACCAATATGCACCATCTGTATTATTGCTTTTTCCCTTGACTTAACGCTACGCCTTTGTATCTGCTATTATGTATAAGGTTAAACTAATACTAAACAATACATAAGAAATGTGTCCTGTTGTCTGGAGTTGCTAAAATACCAACACCAAAAAGATACATGTAGGACTTAGAGATGGTTGAAACTTTTAATTTTAAGCCAAATACCATGTTTTATAAATTCTGACTTTTGTGTAAGAGATGATTTAAGCACATTTCTAAGCAAAATAAAGTTTTATTGAGGCCCCAGCTCTTTGTGGAGATGTGGTTAGACTGTCTGATAGTGTTGCACTATTTTAACTGTTTAAACTACCGAAACATTAATAAGCAAAAAATGAACAAATCAATTTAAAACTCGGCCAGAATTCACAGCTCCTTCAAAGACAAGTCATCCATGTCCTGATGCAGGAAAGTATTTCCAAATTATGATACTACCTCCACAAGTTTTAAGCAGTTATTAAAGTTGTGCAATGCTTGGAAATTGTCATTTTCAAGGCAAACCACCCTCCACCCCCAGATACAACCAAAGATTATTGAACAGAAAGTTTGACTTTTGACATGCCTGTCCACAGAAGACATTTCCAGTGTTTAAAGGAGTCCCGAAGTATAAGAAATGGTTTTAAAGCTACTTTGAATTAAATATTTTATTCACAGTATTTTCCTGTAATCATGTACACAAAATACAACTTACACCTGCAGTGCTACACTATACTAGCTTATACATAAAAAAAATGATGATTTATTCATCAGAAAGTAAAACCTCTTTTCAGTCAGACATACTGTAGTCCACAGTGGCCTCAACAATAAAAGAAAAATGATATAATGTTATATTTGTATAATGCCTTCTTTTCCTGTGTGCTATTTAAAAACCTGCATAGAAGGTTTAATCTCTAAAGAGCAACCATTTCAATGCTGACTTTTAAGTTCAAGTTTTATGCAGTCTTTTTTATGTCTTTAGTTTACAGCGTCATTATTAGAGATAAAACAGTATAAATAGAAGACTGTTGCCATATGAGTAATATCGTGCTCCAATACGATAGGTAGCTAATGACTTTGTAATATATCACATGTGTAGAAGAAAATATATTACCTTTATTTTTTCTGACCCTAATTCAAAACTGACATTAAAATATTAAAAATATTTAATGTAGGAATGTTTTTCTAAAAAATGATGGGGAAAAACTAAAATAATATTTCACATGATACAATTATTTAATTTCCGTAAATATCATATTAAAAGTTAGTTAAAAACATGATGTTTGGTTGACAAATGTACTATTATAAGCAAGAGTATTATTTATTCAAAGCAAATCAATTATTAAAAATATTTATTTTTCTCTTGTAAGTCACTTACTGCATACATCTTATGCCACAAAGTTGGACATACAGTTATAGTACAGTATTTTGACCATTTAACTTTCTTTAGTCTGGTTTTCTTCAGTTTGCTGAAATCCAACAATTAAATATAAAAACATAACTGCTAGCCTAGATTTATTTATAGTAATCAATATGAAAGCAATGTTGCTAAAGATATAATCAGTATTCTGCATGTTCTTGAGAGTGTTCTGAAGCAAAAAATACTAAACAGCAAAATTATGCTGTAAATGTTTTCAAAAACTAGCTTCTCTGAAAGTACTTAAAGTTTGATGAAGAAGTATACATTTTGTAAAGCACCTACCTAAATTAAAAAAAAATGTTATTTGTTGAAAGAATGAAAAATGATATGAAGATGAAGTATGCTGTCCAATGAAAATGACAGGTTTATTCAATATCACTTGTTGTGGCAGCAATTTTAGACAACGCCACTCTCAACTGCGAAAAATGTAACTTGCTGTAATTTCAAAAGATTACCAACATATAATGGTACAAAACATTATTTCAACGTATGGCTGATGTAACTTGATAAAAATCATGAAAAAGAACTACATAAGGGAAACTTTAAAAATGGAATGATGTTTTTTATTAATTTTTAATCTCACAATCCAACTCAATAAAAAATTTTAAGGATACTATATTTACTTCGATTGTTTGAAAATTCTGCTATGTTTACAATTACTTGAAAGAAAGAAAGAACTTACACTGCCTCTTTCTAATAGAAGCTGACATTTGCTCAAGCAGTCTGGACTGTTGGTAAATTCAACCAATGCCTTTTCTGCTTGTAAACGAGTGGTTGTGTCTGTTGTCTCATAAAGTTGCTTGCACAGGATCTCTAGCTGGGCTAGGCTCTGAAACAAGAGAGAGGAAAGAAGGTAAGTAAAAGGTGTGATTCACAAACCATATTGATCCACAATACTTTTAAAACTTTAATATGACACAACTGTCAAATAAAAGCAAGTAATTCTTTAAACTAAAAATGTTTATTTCTTTACACTGTACAAAACTCTTAAAAAATTAAACAAAACTGAAAATGTGCTTAAACTTTAAATAAAATGAGTCATCATATATATATATATATATATATATAAAATATTAATAACTGTAGTGAACTGCAGTATTTTTCATTGATACAGTCATATGAAAAAATGTGGTAAACTCTCAGCCTGCATAATAATTTACTCTACTTTCAACAAAAAAGATAACAGTGGTATGTCTTTCATTTCCTAGGAACATCTGAGTGCTGGGGTGTTTTCCGAACAAAGATTTTTAGTGAAGCAGTGTTTAGTTGTATCAAATGAAATCAAATGTGAAAAACTGGCTGTGCAAAAATTGGGTCCCCTTGTAATTTTGCTGATTTGAATGCATGGAACTGCTCAATACGGATTACTTGCAACACCAAATTGGCTGGAGTAGCTCATTAAGCCTTGAACATCATAGAGAGGTGTGTCCAATCATGAGAAAAGGTATTTAAGGTGGTCAATTGCAAGTTGTGCTTCCCTTTGACTCTCCTCTGAAGAGCATGGGAACCTCAAAGCAACTCTCAAAAGATCTGAAAACAAAGATTGTTCAGTATCATGGTTTAGGGAAAGGCTACAAAAAGCATAAATAAATGATGAAATATCAGGATTTTTTGGGGGTTATTTTAACATTTTTGCACATTATATACTATAGGTATCAGAATCTATTCAGCCAAGGCAGTGTTTATAGATGCTACATCTGTTGAAATGAAAAATACTGTATTTTATTAGCACAACCAACTGTACTCCATCAGGTTCTGTACCACAAACAGTTGTCCAAATCAGCAGAGATTTGTATAGTAAATGTTCTCTACATGTTTAAGTACAACATTAGTGTTTAGCGATGCTTTACATCTATATGTACCTTAAGGTAACATCCGCTAGACATATAGTATATATAGCCCAAATAATTTTAAATGCAAAATTTTATATATTAAAACAATGCTTTAAATAAAAGAGATTATATTGTCAATTATTTTTTGACAGACCCGGTAAATGGGCTCATCTAGTTAGTACAAGGTCAGATTATTTACTTCAAATGTATGTATATTATACACTGCGAACATTTCCAGTCTTACCATTGGAAATTCCTGATATACTCAAAAACATACATTAAAAACTTCATCCAAATGAAGTACCAAGAAAAACACAAGAACTTAAAACAATGAAAAGAAAAAAAAATCACAATTAGGGCTGTGCGATATGACCAAAATCTTATATCCCGATATTTCATTTAATATCCCGATATCACGATATAGTACATTTTCTTTGTATTCAGTGAATAGTTTATATAATCACCACTCCTTTTTTTTCATTTAAATTAAAAAAATCAAAAATGAGAAGTACTCAACTTGTAATTATTTCTGTTCTTTTATTTAGAACATTTGAGCAAATGTTTCTTAGAATGTAAACATAAAATGTTAATGTATCAAATATAAAACACTTTTCAAAAACAAATTACTAAAGGCCCAATATAAAATACTACTATATAAAATGCCTGACATAAACAAAATGTAAACTGTAGCAGCAATAACTCTCATAACATATATTAAATATAAAAGGATCAAAGCACTAACAACTAAACTATATAAGGCCAATAAACCCTTTAAGCAAAATAAATACAAGTCTAACATTAACTGTCAAAACCAAATGTAAACATTGTACTTCAAACTGTAGCAGCAATAAGGCTTACGACAAAAATTTATTAAATATATAATATTAAATATAATATTTTTTAGGCTACATTCTAGTAAAATGTTAATTTGCACATCGTAGTGTGGCAAATCTCAGTTAATGAGTTACAGCTGATCGCCCCGTGCGTGGGACTGGACGGCGCTAACGTGTTGATGCCGTCCAGCCCCAAGCACGGGCGATCCATAACTCGTTAACGGAGATTTGCGTCGTTAATGCAGTTGTGGCGTAGACGTAATTTTAACAAGATTAAAGCTGACAGCAAACGCTGCAGGGAAAATTATGCCTTAAGCAAATTGTTTTGGTAGCAATTAATCTTCCAAGCTTTTAACATGCTCGTTTAAATAGTACCTTTACAACTGTAATATCCTACGTGGCCTGCCTCTCAGTTGTAAACTCTCTGCATGCTCGCTCACGTGCTTTTTGCGGAGGTGTAGAAGAGGTTTGTCGTGTTGGAGTCTGTGGAAGCGATCGGTTTGCAGCACAATTTGCACAGTACCGCTTTCTGGTCCGTGTCAGACTTTTCAAATCCAAACCATCTCCATACTACAGAGGTAGCCCCTCGTTTAGGAACAAGGTCCTTCTGTGTGGAGCTACCTGGTGTTGCCTCATCTTCATCAGCCATGCTAATGTGTCTGCATCCACGTGGTGGCCATCAAAACAATGAAAAAAATATTGCCGTAAACAGTTTATTTTGCGACCCCACGAAACAAACGATAGCGTAATGTGCAGCGATAGACGTTTTCATATTGTCATCCGATATATATCGTTATATCGAACAGCCCTAATCACAATATTAGTCTTTAATAACTGGGCTGTCAAATTTTTAGCCAAAATGTAAGGATTCAATATCCATATTAAAAAGAAGTAAAAATATATATATATATATATATATATATATATATATATATATATATATATATATATACACACACATATACACAGTGGTGTGAAAAACTATTTGCCCCCTTCCTGATATCTTATTCTTTTGCATGTTTGTCACACAAAATGTTTCTGATCATCAAACACATTTAACCATTAGTCAAATATAACACAAGTAAACACAAAATGCAGTTTTTAAATGATGTTTTTATTATTTAGGGAGAAAAAAATCCAAATCTACATGGCCCTGTGTGAAAAAGTAATTGCCCCTTGTTAAAAAATAACCTAAATGTGGTGTATCACACCTGAGTTCAATTTCCGTAGCCACCCCCAGGCCTGATTACTGCCACAATCAAGAAATCACTTAAATAGGAGCTGCCTGACACAGAGAAGTAGACCAAAAGCACCTCAAAAGCTAGACATCATGCCAAGATCCAAAGAAATTCAGGAACAAATGAGAACAGAAGTAATTGAGATCTATCAGTCTGGTAAAGGTTATAAAGCCATTTCTAAAGCTTTGGGACTCCAGCGAACCACAGTGAGAGCCATTATCCACAAATGGCAAAACACGGAACAGTGGTGAACCTTCCCAGGAGTGGCGGCCGACCAAAATTACCCCAAGAGCGCAGAGGCGACTCATCCGAGAGGTCACAAAAGACCCCAGGACAACGTCTAAAGGACTGCAGGCCTCACTTGCCTCAATTAAGGTCAGTGTTCACGACTCCACCATAAGAAAGAGACTGGGCAAAAACGGCCTGCATGGCAGATTTCCAAGGCGCAAACCACTGTTAAGCAAAAGAACATTAGGGCTTGTCTCAATTTTGCTAAGAAACATCTCAATGATTGCCAAGACGTTTGGGAAAATACCTTGTGGACTGATAAAACAAAAGTTGAACTTTTTGGAAGGCAAATGTGCCGTTACATCTGGCGTAAAAGGAACACAGCATTTCAGAAAAAGAACATCATACCAACAGTAAAATATGGTGGTGGTAGTGTGATGGTCTGGGGTTGTTTTGCTGCTTCAGGACCTGGAAGGCTTGCTGTGATAGATGGAACCGTGAATTCTACTGTCTACCAAAAAATCCTGAAGGAGAATGTCCAGCCATCTGTTCGTCAACTCAAGCTGAAGCGATCTTGGGTGCTGCAACAGGACAATGACCCAAAACACACCAGCAAATCCACCTCTGAATGGCTGAAGAAAAACAAAATGAAGACTTTGGAGTGGCCTAGTCAAAGTCCTGACCTGAATCCAATTGAGATGCTATGGCATGACCTTAAAAAGGCGGTTCATGCTAGAAAAACCTCAAATAAAGCTGAATTACAACAATTCTGCAAAGATGAGTGGGCCAAAATTCCTCCAGAGCGCTGTAAAAGACTCAAGTTATCGCAAACGCTTGATTGCAGTTATTGCTGCTAAGGGTGGCCCAACCAGTTATTAGGTTCAGGGGGCAATTACTTTTTCACACAGGGCCATGTAGGTTTGGATTTTTTCTCCATAAATAATAAAACCATCATTTAAAAACTGCATTTTGTGTTTACTTGTGTTATATTTGACTAATGGTTAAATGTGTTTGATGATCAGAAACATTTTGTGTAACAAACATGCAAAAGAATAAGAAATCAGGAAGGGGCAAATAGTTTTTCACACCACTGTGTGTATATATATATATATATATATATATATATATATATATATATATATATATACTAGCAGAATACCCACGCTTCGCAGCGGAGAAGTAGTGTTTTAAAGAAAGTATGAAAAAGAAAAGGAAAAATTTTAAAAATAACGTAACATGATTGTTAATGTAATTGTTTTGTCATTGATATGAGTGTTGTTCTCATATCTATCTATCTATCTATCTATATATATCTCTATCTATCTATCTATATATATCTCTATCTATCTATCTATCTATCTATATATATATAGCAAAATACCCGCGCTTGGCAGCGGAGAAGTAGTGTGTTAAAGAAGGAAAGAGAAAGAAAAGGAAACATTTTGAAAATAACGTAACATGATTGTCAATGTAATTGTTTTGTCACTGTTATGAGTGTCGCTGTGATATATATATATAGCAAAATACCAGCACTAGCGATGTCATGTGTTAAAGAAGTTATGAAAAGAAAAGGAAAATTTTAAAAATAATGTAACATGATTGTCAAAGTAATTGTTTTGTGTATTTGGTGGCAGCGTCACAAAGTTGTTTTCGTAGCTGCATCAGAAAATGTACCCACGTCTGACACGCCTCCTTTTTACTGTTTTCTCACAGCTTGGATTGCTGCTGTCATATATATATATATATACACACACACATACACACATATATATATAATATACATATATATATATATACACATACATATCTTCATATCTACATATCTATATACATATCTACACACACAAATTATATATATGTGTGTATGTATGTATGTATGTATGTGTGTGCGTGTGTATATATATATATATATATATATATATATATATATATATATATATATATATATATATATATATACATACATATATATACACATACATATACTTGTGTGTATGTTTGTATGTGTCTATATGTGTGTGTATAGCTTTGGTCACTGAGTGCAAGGGAAAAATAATGAAATATAGTCTATAAGTTATTAAACAGTAAAACATTAACGTTTTAAGAAGTACAGGTACATTGAGCACTACTGGAGTGGTTGCGGGTAAACTACATTTTAAAGACTGTGTAACAAAACAGGTAAGTAACTAACAGCAGCTAAAATGTATATGGATCATCTCGGTAGTAGATCCCTTTTGAAAGGCGCTACACGACGGCTGTGGTATAGAAATTACATTTTCTATGTGAGCGTTCAAATTTGTGCCTCTGGTAATGTGCCTTACCGGCAATTAAAGAAAATTATTTTGTGTCCTCTGCGTGTTAAGAGAGAAAGGCTTTGGTTTGGGATAAAAGGAAAAAGGTGTAAAGAAAGGAAAGTTGCCTTTTTCTTTTATATAGTATAGAGATGTGTTCGCTGGCGTTATGATCGCCTTTTGGGGACAGTCGCGTGGGTCTTGTGTAGACTGGTGAGACGTCCCGCCATTAATCATTGTGATGGCACTGTGAGTCCTCCACTCGTGTGCGTGAATTCATAATCCGAGCTGAGGACCTCATAATCGATATCGTGCAAAAGAAAGTGTGAATCGCCTTAATATTATTTTGCCGGTGTAGAAAAGGGGTCCGTGTTTGCACTTGTCTGGGCTATAGCTCAGGGGGGATGAAAAAATTAAAAGTGCTCACTTTGACTTAAGGCAGAAGCGCAGTCAGCGTCTCAAAGGCCGGCACAGCTATGCACGCGCTGGCTGCTCGACTTTTGCTGGGCAGGAGACCCCTTTTTACACACGTTCATGATATCAAAAGTCTCAGCTCTTTGGAGGTAATTCATATATTATATATATAGCAAAATACCCGCTACGAGCGGAGAAGTAGTGTGTTAAAGAAGTAATGAAAAGAAAAGGAAACATTTTAATAATAACGTAACATGATTGACATTGTCATGAGTGTTGCTATCATATATATTCCTGCCTAAATAAGTCACCTCGCGCTCTTACTTTTTACCGTTCATTTAATCATGGCTAGTGGCGGAAAAATTATAAAATGGAAGGAGGATGGCTTTACCAAAACAATTATTGATGGCGAATCGATTATTCATAAAGCTTGAATTGGTGATCTGTTTTTCTGTGTTAACCTCATATTTTTCATACTTCTTCTCAAACTAAGGTGGTGCGAGGGTAAAATGAATCGGGATGCTGATCAATGTAATCGTGTACCAGGAAATCATGCATTGACAAAAGCTCCCTTTGCTTGTAATGCAAAGTGTGATTAAATGCATTATTTTTCAGCGTTATGGAGCACATGCATGAAGCTTCTCAGCTGTGCTTGTGCTAAGAAAAGGAAAGATTTTAAAAATAGCGTAACACGATTGTCAATGTGACCTTTTGTAAGTAGTGCCTGGAGGATTCAGTGTGTTGAAACTCTAGAGACAGCGTGTGTATTAACTTGTGGATTTTTCTGTGAGTATTTGGTGGCAGTGTGACGAAGTTGCTTTGGATGACGGCATTAGCGGAGCTCAGCTCAGAGCGAAATGAGGTGGGAGGGAGATGATGGCGTGACTCCCCACCGCCTTAACTGTCAATCCCCACAAACACAGTCTCGAATTTGCATAAGCACACCCTTCACCTACAATTTTAACTTAGTTACAAAGTGATCAAAACTCTCGTTTATATCCTCGTCCTCTCATTAAACTTGTATCCCGCATTACCTGTGGGCATGTGAAACGCCAGCGTAGCCTGTCTATGAACTTAATTTAAAGTTTAGGTTTACACCTTGCTTTCTTTCCGAGGTAGCAGCACTCATGAATATGGTAGTATATGTCACTCGCTCGCTTCTTATTGTTTCGCTGCCTTCTCAATTATATAATGCATGTTTTCTTAAGCGCTTTTGGAGGTCTTCCTGGTTTTCTACGCACTGCGTTGACAGTCAGTTCACGTGATTACGTGGGAGGCGTGATGATGTCACACGAAACTCCCCCACGTCTTTGCAGCTCAACTCCATTACAGTTAATGGAGAAAAATACCTTCCAGTTATGACCATTAGGTAGAATTTGAAATGAAACCTGTCCAACTTTTGTAAGTAAGCTGTAAGGAATGAGCCTGCCAAATTTCAGCCTTCTACCTACACGGAAGTTGGAGAATTAGTGATGAGTGAGTGAGTGAGTGAGTGAGGGCTTTGCCTTTTATTAGTATAGATATATATATATATATTTATATATATATATATATATATATATATATATATATATATATATATATATATTTATTTTATGCATGCAGATAAAAAGTTCTATGTATTACATATGTTGGTAATTAACATAAATTTTACATTTTAATATTACTATTGATATTTTTACTTTTTTGCTTGCAGTGTATCTGCAAAGCCTGCAGCTTATGATTTGTGCAATGTTTAAAAAATGTAAAATGCAAAAGCACAGTCTTTAAATGAAAAGGACATTTTAAATCACAGCCCTTCACAAAAAAGGTATTCTCTGCATTTACAAAGTGACGTGATCAAAGACAAAAGTGAAACTGGACATACTTTGCACTACCTATAATACATGCGTGGAACCAAGACAAAATTATTCATGATTGCTTAAACACATTAAACATAGTTAATTATTTTAAAACTCCAACCCTAAATTAAGGCACTTTAAGTCAATTTCAAAAATGAAGTAAATGAATACATGTTTAATTATACTTTCAAGTATTTCCTCCTCATTATCATTTATTTAGCAAATGCTTTTATTGGCATTTAGTTTAAAATTATGCTAAAATGAGTTTGAATGTTTATCAGGGAACTGATAAGTTCGCAAACAATATCCAGCAAAATTTTAAAATATAGTTAGTATTAAAAAGTGGTGGAAGATAAAGAGTGCAGAGGATGCCAGTGATTGTTATGGATAGGAGCCAACACTCATGGAAGGATTAAACCAAAAATGGGACTCTTTGTCTCCTTTTATAGATGCAGCAAAAATGCAATAAAGGTAACTTTAAATCATGCTTTTACTTTTTTGACATAGCATATTGGATGAAGTGGCTGAATTTGCATTGCTAACTTTAAAAATGCTCTTTAAAATGGCGATCTCGAAGCTAATATAAGTAACATATTTTAGTCAATTAAGAAGACAAGTTTAAAAAAAATAATTATGTTTCTTTCATACACCAGTTAGACAGAAAAAAGCTGAAAGTCTGTGCTAAAGGTATGAAAGTGATATTTACAGTGCAGTTCTAGGGACAGAAATTAAGCCTAGCAAAATCTGATCTTATCTAAACATCTAAAAATCTTAAGTGTCTTAATAAAACTACATTTCTAATCATTTTATATAATATTCAACTTAAAAGACATTAGTAATCATTAATGCTGCAAAATCAGACATTTTTAAACTTGCGTCTTTTTCATTTAACTTTTTATTTTTTGTAAACTTCTTACAAAAAGGACACGTTCAGTGTCCTTTACAACTAATAAAAAATCTTTGACATCATTCTTTTCCCAGAATAATCCAAAGATTAATCATTTGATTAATCATTTAACACTTTAAATTTGCCTTTGGAGCTTTCTAATACTGTATGAGTTTTTCTCATTTTTTTTCTCTGACTTAAATTATATGACCTTCAGCTGTCAAATTTAGTGATGTTAAGGGAAACAAGATGCTCTACAATAATTTAGATACATTCTTTAAAGACGAATCACACCAAAATGCTTAATTCCCCTTTGTAAGTCAGTTGTTAGTGTGCTCTAATTTATATTAAGTGAAAACTGAATGTCCCTCATATTCTCTAAAGTATTCAAAGTCAAAGTATACAATGTACATCCACATTAGAACATAAGCATAAGTGTGACAAGAACAAGCCATTCAGCCCAATAAGCTCAGACACTGAGAAAATTAAAACAGGGTTTATTAAATACTTGTGCAATCAGCTACTTGCACTGCAATTGCAAGTGCCTAGGCAGCTCAGTTACACTTTGCTGGAGCATGTGTTTTGTCCACAGATGGTGTGGGCAGTGTGCCAGTATGAGAGCAAAAGCAAGGCAAAAAGGTTTTAGAACTGTCCTATCGTCTATTGTAATGAGAAATGTTTGATTGCTGTCAAGTAAGATGGATGAACTGTCTGCGCTTATATCGAACCATGGAGCATACTGTGACATTTTGTGCTTTACGGAAAGCTGATTTAAACCTGATATACCTGACACTGTTTTAATGCTAAAAAGATTTAATCTTATTCGAGCACACAGAGACCCAGCATAATGTAGAATAAGACATGATGGGGACTGTTCATCTATGTGAATGAGGAATAGTGTAATGAGATTATAAAAATAAAGTTTGTAAATCATACATTGAAATTCTGATTGTTGGAATTAGTCCACATTATTTGCACAAGGAAACCATAGAAAAAACAATGACAAATTTCTATCATTTTGTGGCCGGTTCCACTTGAGGTAATAACAATCTGGACCTTCTGCACTCATACATTAAAGATGCCTTTAAGTGTAATTTACTGGCTCCTTCAGGCAAATCCGACCACAACCTGACTGATCTTATTCCCAGCTACAAGCATGTTATTAGGCAGCAACCTGTTATCAGACAGCAACCTGTTATCACCTGAATAGTGAGGAAGTAGAGACTGAAGGAAATGTTGTGCAAGTCACATGAAGGACTGTGTCTCACAGAGTCATAGATTATATTAACTTCTGTGTCAACAACACAGTGTGTTGCTTTCCAAACAACAAGCCCTGGACTACAAAGTAGCTAAAAGGTCTCCTGAATGAGAAAAAGACAGCATTCAAATCCAGTGACAAAGAGGCTCTGAAGGACGTACAGCATGTGCTAACAAAAAAGCTAGGTAAAGGAAAGGTAGCTTACAAAACTAAAACAGAAAACAAACTTACTCAAAATAACACAAAGGATGTCTGGAATGGACAAGTTATAATTACAGAACTTCAGCAATCCAGGGCTCTGGTGCTAGAAGGGGACGTGGAGAATGCTAACCCCCGAAAAAAATTTTTAAATAGATTTTTCCTCCCAGTGCCACCTTCTTTCAATGACCAGTCTCCTCATCCCATTCACACTATAACAACAACTCCTACCACATCAAGTGGAATGGCCAGTGACAAGTTCTCCTCTGACTATCAATGTGCAGTGTCCATAACTGAAGACCAAGGAACAAGACAACTGAGGATGCTACAAACAGGAAAAGCTGCGGGACCAGATGGAGTTAATACTTGAGTTCTTAAGGCCTGTGCTGACCAACTTTGTAGTGTCCTCTGTCGCCTGTTCAGTGTGTCCACAAGGCTTTAGAAAGTGCCACTGCTGTGGAAAACACCCTGCATCGTCTTGTTGCAAAGAAAGTCTTACACAATGAAGACCTTTGAGAGAATGGTCCTGGACTATACAAGCCATCTTGTGGTAGACTACCAGGACCCACTGCAGTTTGTCTATCTGACAAAGATTAGAGTGGAGGGTGCAATTATTTATTTGCTCCACCAGGCTTATTCTCACCTGGACAAAACTGGCAACACTAGGAGGATTATAGTTTTTGATTTCTCCAGTGCCTTCAATACCATTCAGCCATCTCTGTTAAAAGGTAAGCACAGATATATGAAGGTGGGTGAGCCTGTGGTGTCCCGGATAATGGACTACCTGTCGGGCAGAACACAGTTTCTAAGGCTCAAGGACCGTGTTTCTGATACAGATGTGAGCAACACTGGAGCACCTTTTCTCTTTACTCTGTACACCTCAGACTATAAATACAACACCAGGTCATGTCATTTGCAGAAATTCTTAGATGATTCTGCACTTATGGGGTGTGTTGATTAGGGAGATGAGACAGAGTATAGGAGTCAGGAGGAAAAGTTTGTTTCTTGGTGCAAAGAGAATTATCTGTATCTTAATATCAACAAAACTAAGGAGCCTCTATGTCTGGTCACTATTCAAGGAGTGGATGTAGAGGTGGTCCACTCCTACAAGTCCTTGGGGGTGTACATTAATGACAGGTTGGACAGATCTCAGAACACAGAAGAAATACATAAAAAATGGCAGAGCAGGTTCTTTTTCCTTAGGAGACTGTGTTAATTTAATGTGTGAAGTGTCATCCTTCACATCTTCTAGAACTCTGTGATGGCCAGTGTGATTTCCTATGTTGTGGTGTGCTGGGCTGGTAAAATCACTTCAAGACAGGAACACCTAATCAACATGCTTTATTTAATGGGTAACCTCGGTTACAGTTTGGGACGCATTCTGGATCCTCTGGAGGTTGTAGCTAGGAGAGAATTAAAACAAAACTGAGTGCCATCACGAACAATTCTGTACATCCTCTCCCTGACACACTGAGTACTTTTAGCCAATGACTTATTCAGCACAAGTGGGTCAAGAAATGCTGCTGGAGCTCCGTCATACCGACAGCAATACGTCTGCATAATGCCGCACTGTGACTATGACAGCCAAGTCAAAACTTTTCTTTCTTTGGAATTATTCTTGCTATATTTATATAATTACTCATCTACCTATTTATGTATTTAAAAAACTAATTTCCCCTCGGGAACAAATAAAGTTTGTTCTATCTCTCTCTCTATCCTTTACAAATGATTATCTAGTTATGCTGTTGTGCATTGGAATGCTAGCTACATTATTACAGTACTGCTTCAGTTCCTCAACAATATATTTGTAATAGCTGAAGTATTCCTCAATTTCATTACACAAATAAATTGACATGTTTTATTTAAATGAATCTGGAAGAGGTAATAGTCACAATAATTATGGGTAATAACACAGTTCTTCTTGTTACATCTCAATTTATCATATGGTCACTCATTGCACTTGCGATTCTACCTGCAGAGTCAGTGTTAAAGTTCATTGAAGTAGATAGTGTGGTATCTGTGGTTGAAAAAAGCTGTGGACTAGGTGTTATTCAGACAGACAAGACAGACAGATAGATAAGATATTTTTTTAATATTGTCCCTGTTGTTTTTTAAAAGGATGTGATGATCTTCCATAGTCTTAAATCCTCTCAAGCCAAAACTGATCTGATCTAAATAAAAATTTTGTTAGGCACATCAACTTTTTTTCTTTTTGCAACATTCATTTATTTTCTTCTCAGTGGTTTTCCTATTCACTGAAATATTTATTTTTGTCCAACCAGTTCCAAAGAAAATTGTTTACTAGAATTCTAACCTCTTTTAATCTTGAACAACTGTTTTTTCAGTTTTTTTTACCATTGCTCTTTCCCTGGCATTCTTTAATTCCTGAAGGTTTTCATTGTTCAACCATCCATCAAAAACCTGCAGCACCTCCCAAACATGCAAAACCTTTAGATTCTTCCTCAGTGGACTTCAGTGTGAGCCTTAACTTGCAACTGTTCACATTTTAAAAATAAGATTGAATAACAACATGCACTGCATGTAACATCAAGTAGAAAACAAAATGATGGAATTGTGGCAATTGTTTATCTGCAAAATTTTACAAATCGCCAAGACATACAGAGAAAAATATGTAACCATGTGAAAGTGAAACTTCCGTAGTTTTTTACTGGATAAATGATTTTAGAGTGAAAACCTTGAGCACACGGCCATTTTGGGAAGAGGAGATAATGAATAAAAACATGGAATACAGAATTTTAAGAGATAAATTGTGAACTTTATGTATAATACTAAGTAAATGAATGAGTGTATGCATCTTCTGTAAAATCTTGCCTTACTGTCAGTCCTAAGGATGATGAATGTGGACAAAGGTTAGAACATGGAATTGTTTGGCATGGGAAGTGGCTTTTCAAACAGTGGTCTTTTACACTAGAAAAATAACGTAAAACATTTATTGCTTTAAAGAGTTTCTGCATCATAATATTGGTGCCAGTTCAACCAATACCAATGCATATGTAGAGACCAAATATCAGCTCGGTATTATCAGTTGGGCCCTAGTTAAATTATGATTTCTGCTGTATTTTTTTTTAAAGTTAATTGTATATGGAAAAATTAAAGTACATAATAAAATCTCAAAAATCAATAATGCAAAAATAAGAAGCAAAAGTAAACACAACTTAATAATCCTATTACATAGTAGGATCTCTATACAAGAATTCAAAGACACTGAAGTCTTTTTTTTGTACTGGTATATAAACACATTAAAATGTACTAATATACAGCAAGTTCAAGATGTTACATACCGCTCCTAAAGCTCTGGTGTCTGGTCTAGACTCAGTACTTGAGCAGTTGGGTCCCTACTCTTAAAGAAAGTATTTATTGTTAACAAAAAAGAACACTTATTTAAAGAAAGAAAGAGAGAAACACTGCAAGCATCTGCTTTTCTGTGTGAATTTCTCATCAATATAATGAAACGTTTCACTCAAGCATGCTTCCATAGTTGTACTTAAACACAGCTGTGCTACATGAAGTGATACTTGTTTCAGATCCACTTGCCGCAGTGTGTTGATCAATTTTTTTAAACCCTCATTGCACACAATTTTAATTGGAGCATTGTCTTTTAAAAAATAAAATGTGATAGCTTCATTTATCTGAAAATGCCTTAGAAAGCATGCTAGATATGGAATTATGTTATAGCGTAAAACAAGTAATTAATGGATATCTGTGTCATTTGCTTAACAACACATTATGCATTCTACATGAATTTTAAAATTGAATTTTAGATGGATGCATAAAAGTTGCAGTGCTGCATCAGTTTGAACCATGCAAGTTTTTGGTCAACATCATTGACATTTATTTTCATTTTGCCATTAAAACCTCAAAAAAAGGTCAGATCACATTATATCTAATTTTTTTGGTGTCAGATACCTAATATGATGTCACTTCCTCTAGTTCACAAATGCACTTACAGTATGTTGAGTGAATGTGTCTGTGCTTGATTACAACACTCATTTGTTATTTAGAGTAGAGGGTAAGTGGTCAGGACTACTAAATATAACACAGTATTCGGCACTTTTCATGATTAAGTATATTGCAGTAGCTGTAACTATAATTGCAATTATTGTATAAATTAGACATGTCGCAAGAACCCATTTTTTCGTACCAAGTCCATACATGGCAAAAACATAACAGTACAGTACTAGCTTTCTACCAGTATCGGTATCAAAGTGAAAGTCAGTACCACAATGATTTACTCCAAGTGAATGTATTGGTTCAAGAGACACAATATTATGTGATAAAAGTGTGAGTAAAAACTACACTTAAGAAACAGCAGAAGTCATGTCTGGAAATAAAACGTTTTTCACCAGGAAATCATGCTCATCATTAAATAAATAAATAGGGCAAAACACCCAATCAAAGCGCTCACTCAAAAATACATGTTTGTTTTGAGAGCACATGACACCACTGATTACATGTCAGATGTAACTGTTCAACTTGTTGATGGTGAGACTAATTTCTATTTAATACCGTGTCTTACACAGTTTGATAAATGAAAAGAGATTTTGCATTCATTCTCTGATCTTCATCTAAAGAAATCCGTCTCAGCATCCATCCATTTTCTAAGTGCCGCCAAAGTCATACGTATAGAACTGTGGAATGCTGGGGAAGCTGAACAACAGCAGTGCTAATAAAAGTTCTAGCAAGAAAAATCAAGACATTTCAAACAAAGCAGCTACTTGACTTATCTACAGTAGGGAAAAATAAGTATTTGATCCCCTGATGAATTTGTAAGTTTGCTCATTTACAAAGAAATTAACAGTCTCTAATTTTTATGGTAGTTTCATTTTAATGGAGAGAGACAGAATATCAACCAAAAATCCAGAAAAATCACATTACAAAAAAGTTCAAAATAGATTTACATGTCATTGAGTAAGATAAGTATTTGATCCCCTACAAGCCAGCCAGAAATTTCACTCTAACGGGCACACAGATTACAATCAATCAATTACAAATACTCTTGATCTCAACTTATGTGTATAAAGCACAACTGTCCACAGAATAAGTTTCCTCCATTACAACCTCTCCACAACCATGGGCAAGACCAAAGAGCTGTCAAAGGATGTCAGAACAAGATTGTAAACCTGCATAAGGCTAGACACGACCATCAGCAAGAAGCTTGGTGGAACTGTTGGTGCGAAATGGAAAAAATATAAAATGACCATAAACCACCCTCGGTCTGGAGCTCCATGGAAGATTTTGCCTTATAGGGTGAGGATGATCATGAGAAAGGTGAGGGATCAACCTAAAACTACATAGGAGAAGCTTGTTAATGATCTGATGGCAGCTGGGACCACAGTCACCAAGAACACCATTGGTTACACACTACTTAAGACTTAAGTGAATAGGACTGGCGAGATTTTTGGGCTCACTGGCCTGTTCTCATCTTGATTCGTTCTAATGTTCACACAGGAAATCTTGAAGTTGGGGCAACCATAAAAAACTGATAGTTTAAAGCACAAGGAGTGTGTGACATTTGACATATGAATCAATTTGACTCATCCATTAAAAATTTATCTTTAGTAAATATTTTCACAGGAAAATATGGAAATATAAATCTTGCAATAACAAATTTTAGACACCTAACGGAGGGAATTCTCTGGTAAACCATATTTTAAATGTTTGTTATTTACAAAAACAGTTTTAAAAAGTAAATTTAAATTATAATATTCTGAATTATTACGGAATTCACTAATTCATCAATACAAATATAACACTTGAATTTTAAAATTTAGTAGTTAAACAGTGTTTTTCAGCTACCGTTTAGAAAATTTCAGAAAATAAAATTAGAATGTAAATATGGCAAGATAAAACTAGTGATATGATTCTTCAGACACCTTATTCTGAAACAACCCCCAATTTTATAACCTGTCACTTGTTGTTACACTGGGAGAATGCCCATGTCTATCACACAATAAATTCTTCCATTGTAATTTGATATTCATGAGTGTCAATACTACTTTACTTAAATGACAGCTGGGCAACAACTTGATTGAACATTTAAAGTTTTTTGTTGCTATTAGTATTTATATAATGTATATTCTGCACTTGAACAATGGAGTTTTAATTAAGAAGTCAGTGAAAGTGATTTCTTTTTTTGCCGTGGTTTCAAATAAGTATCATGAAATTTCACTGGTATAGGTACTGAATACAAAAGGTTTGGTTTTGTTACATCCTTAGTGCAATTAAGTGTGCAGCCCTACATTACAATTTTCTTCTCCATCATTTCTGGTATAGAGATTCCTGTCCTAGAACAATTTTCTGATCTTTACCAGCTAACATGAATTTCAATCACCCCTAAACAACCTATGGTCTCTTTTACACTCTATTTAAAGTATCATTTATCACATCACCTGCCTTCTGACAACCTGGAAGAACAATTTCAGTCAAGCATTCAAACATAAGAGAAATATATATATATATATATATATATATATATATATATATATATATATATACACATATATATATATATTTATCAAACATAGGGAAATCAATTATAGTAATTTAACCCTAACATGACACTCAGCTTCTGGCTCGCAAATGAGGGTGGGGTTCATGCCTTGGAGATTCCAGACTGAAAAAAGAGCTTTTCAGGCACAAAGATAAAATGCAGTCTATATAGTCTAAAGAGACCTGCAAGTTGTAGATAAGGGTGTTAGCTTAAATTCTGCTGGAACAAACCAAACCAAAGACATGTCCATAAGAAAAACAGGTAACAAAGAAACAGCAAAAAAGACACAATTTCGCTAATTTCATAAAATGAAATTAATCATTTGATATTAAAAATTGTATCTTCTTAATACTGAAAACATATACAGTATGTTCTAATCTTCTTATTTAAGACACTCAAGTTTATACCAGAAATCTAAATCAAACAGATAGAACATACACATCAATTTACACATTTATATAAAGTCTGGAAAATAAAAAAGCACTGAAAAGTGTGCAATGATAAAACTAAAATGTCTTATCTATAAGAATATATGTATTATATAGGAATAAAATGATAAAGAAATGCTGGCTGCTCAAAATTTTGACTAATAAATTTGATAAACACTGCTTATGAGGCTCTGACACAGTAACCCTCTGAAAAGTGTTAAGCCATCTTAATATCCAGAGCAGTAAAATAATGCATCTTATTCAACAGAAATCAAATCAACTGTAATTTCTTAAACCTGAAAAGCAACTGCACTCCTGTTCCAGAATTTCATAAACAAAACAAAAGTTAGTCTGTCTGAAGTCTTGTGTTTTATGTAACAAAACAAAATGAGAAAAGAAAAAGAGGGCAGAGATTGCATCTGAACATGACACAGCTGTTATTTTTTCATATAGCACCGACTCTGTCAGTCAATACACTATTAACTATCCGTAAAAAGAATCAAGATTCTGTTGGAAGGTCAGCATTTAGTCACTACATTTAACATGCCAAGCAATTTTGAGTCGTGTAAATTGGCGTGGGCCTGCAAGTCTAACTTACCCAATGACTTGATATCTCATAATGTGACACTGACTTTAATTGCATAATGTCTGAGGCCTTTTTGAAAGGACTCAATCTAGCCATTCCAAAACTCTCAGGTAATTCCTTCTGATAACTTCTGCCAATGGCTTATAAAGTTAGTTAATGTTAAGTTCACATCAAATTTCAATAGAATGAGTTTCTCATAGTTACTTAGATTATGGTATAGTCTTTTACTCCCTGTAAGTCAACATGAAATAGAACATTCTTAGCTATATCTGTAAAACTGAGTGCTAATTAAGCTGGTTTGGAAACAGTCTTCACTGCTAGCACTGACTATTAGATACAGTAAGTTTGCCAACAGGATACTGGAATACAGTTTTCTGAGAATTCTACACTTAATATCACTGTATGACCAATTTTAAAGAGAAATAAAACAAGAAAAATAAGCCTTAAACAGAACTTTATTTAAACAAGAACTTCTCTTTTCTTTGTAATATAAATTTTTCTCTATTTTTGTATGAACTGTTTTGCTTTAAATAGTTACTAAAACTTTAAAAACTTTACTAAAGTATTTGAAAATACGTCATACCATTGATTGAAATATCCTATAAAGCATTAGTGTGACAATGTTTTCTGATTGGTACTATTTAGGTCATAGAATGATTTCTTCAAAATGTCACATATATTTGTCTTTCTTTTTTGCCCGGTGCTGCATTGACATTGTGCACCAGAACGAGTGAGCTTATTCAGTGCGAGCAGGAGCCCGCAGTTGGCCAGTTACTTGTGCTACAACACACATGACTTGGCGGCAATCAAGGCACATGTACTGTACAAGGCATGCACAGGGGGCGCTGAGAAAAGAAGAGTGTTCATGGCTCACCTTGCAGAAGAACTTTGTCGTCGCTTCTTACAAGAAAAGGTGAAGGATAAAGCAAAAGAGGTTGCAACATCAACAAGCTTCTTTTCCAAGACAGCCTCTCCCCACAAGCCTCTTCAGTGTAATAGTAACCATAGCATAGAGGGAAGTGTGTAAATTGCAACAGGTACACATGTCGTAAATGCAGGAAGGACGGCCTTTGGGTGTGTGGGAACTGTTAACATTTGAATCTGATGATTGCATATAGTGCAGAACTGACATTTCTGTACAATTCTGTCTTCTGCATCTCCTGGAGTATAAAAGAAATATCACCATGCAGCAAAATGTGGAGACTATGCAAGACTGGGGGTAAAAAAAAAAAAACACGGTCACTGATTATAAGCGCAAGAAGGCATGCAAATGAATATGAATATTGTTGCATCAGTGCCACAATGTTTTCTGAAATGTACTATACAGGTCATAAAATGAGTTATCCCAAATATCATATATGCCTATGTCTGTTTTTTTGTCAGTGCGGCTTTGACATCAAGGACCATAAGGTGCATACTAATTCAGTGTGAGCAGGAACACTCAATAAAACTGAATAAAAAAATTTCAAATGACGGTGAGATACGAAGAAGGCAGATTGACCAGCGTTTGTGTGTCAGCTTTTATCTCTCCAGATCAGAAATGTTCCAGTTCTATTGTCTCAAAACACCACTCACATCTACAGTTATTCCCAGTTTCAGATAAAAAGTAACCGCGTCAGATCTGCAGGCGGCATGCGGTGGCGGTGGGGGTTGGGGGGTGTGGGTGTTGTTTGTATCATGATCGTGAGTGAGAGAGTAAAAGTGAAAAAAAAGCGCTCATTTTTACAAGTACTATAAATTTACACCGGCTGTTACAGACACAAATCAAATGTATGTTTTTATTGTATAATATTAACAATAAGAGCAGCTCACTACTCAAAAATGTAAATTCGCCGGGGAGCTGGTTTTGAACTCACAACCTCTGGAATATAAGTTAGTAGATCTTAACGCTGCACCATGGAAGCTGTCGTATTGTACTTGCACCTTTTGTGAAAGTGTTTATTTGATATTTGGCCATCAGCCTTCACACATTATACATTTTATACATTATATGTACAAGTCTACATTTTGCCATTTAATACTAAAACATGAAAAACGTTTCTGTTTTAACAATGTGTTTACACAGATTGTTGCAAACACAAAACACACATGAAATTATTTATCCTTACAATTCTAGGTAGCTCACTCCCAGATAATCAATCAAGGCAGGAACTGGGAGATGGTATAGCAGGCAGCTTGGGATATTGACACATTTACAAGACAAAAGAGGCTGACTGAGCGGTGCGAAGGGATTTAAGGTGGGCCAGATTTCCAAGTTTTTTCATAGGCTCTGGTAATTCTACTGTTAAATAAGGGAGTTGTCAGATGAACATAATTTTTTGTCTAGTTTACCATGATAGGTAAAGTTTCAGGATAAGGGACCTATGAGACCAGAACATACAGAAACGGTATGCTGGGTAATTAGAGCAGATTCCATTTTGAAGTATGAAATCAATGCTCACCCCTGAAATAGCAACTTTCAGAACTCATTGAAATCAGAGGCATTTCGTTTCTATGAGTCCTGTCTAAGACATCAGCAGCTGAAAACAATACTAAGAGGAGGTAATGAAACAGGCATTCCTGACTATTTGGGAGTTTTGGGGGACTTTATGGATTTAACTGAGAAACACAAGTCATCCCAAGAAAACAGCAGCTGCAGTCGTTGCCACAGTGGTGCACTATAGAGTATAGGGAAAACATTTGTTGACACCACAGAAAATAATTATCTATACTAATAAAAGGCAAAGCCCTCACTGACTGACTGACTGACTCACTCACTCACATACTCACTAATTCTCCAACTCTCATGTAGGTAGAAGGCTGAAATTTGGCAGGCTCATTCCTTACAGCTTACTTACAAAAGTTAAGCATGTTTCATTTCGAAATTCTACGTGTAACGGTCATAACTGAATCCTACTTACATAGATATATATGGCTATAGCCTGCAGCTCGGTCGCTGTGTGAGGCGGAGTTGCGTCCCCCATCACCATGCCTCCCACGTAGTTGGCTGCCTACCTATATTGCGTCCTCCATGCCCATGCCTCCCACGTAATTGAGTGCCTGCCCATACAAGGTCGTCCGTCAGCAGCAATCCAATAGACACGCTGCAGCTAAATATTCGCAGGCAAATCAAAAAATTAATACGGGAAATACCTGTTAAACATCTTAGATTCACGAGTAGCGATTTGGGTGGTGAGATGTCTATCGAGGTGATCACTGTAATATTTATATGTCATTGAAATGTATTATTATCAGGCATGGTTTAGGCAACTATGTCATCAGGAAGGCACCAGAAAAAGGGACCTCAAGGTTACTATTATGGAAGTTAATTTAAAGCACGAATACTGTGAATGTAAGAGCTGTAATAAATAAAGTTCCCCTGCATACTTTAAAAGAAAGTCTCGCCATCATTTCATTTTTCATAATTTCTGAAAACAAGACATGGTGTCAGAATAGAGGATAGTCATGGATTTTGTTGTAGTTTCCTCTCAAAGAAATTAACTGGGATTCTCTTGACCTGCAGGGAGAATGGAAAAAGTTCCAACAGCATGTGGAGCTGATGTTTTCTGGCCCTCTAAATGGCAAAGACGAGAGTGAGAAATGCAGCTACCTGCTCCTGTGGACTGGGGAAAATTGAAGAGACATTTCTAAAACATGGACTCTCACCCAGGAGGAAACCAAGGTACTGAAAACTTATTACGACTGTTTTGAGGCGTTTGTCATGCCTAAGACGAATACGATATTCGCGAGATACAAGTTTAATGAGAAGACACGGGGTATAAACAAGACTTTTGATCACTTTGTAACGGAGTTAAAATTGCTGGTGAAGGACTGTGCTTATGCAAACGAAGATGAGATGGTTAGGGATAGACTAGTGTTTGGCACAAACTCAGCGAAAGTGCGAGAGAAACTTTTAAGTGCCAGGTCTTAGCTAACATTAAATAAAGCCGTGGACATCGTAAGATCGCACGAAATAGCACAAGCACAACTGAGAACCTTCGATGCATGTACTCCGAGCGGCTCACGTGAACTGACTGTGAACGCAGTATGCAGACAACAAGCAAGAGCTCCAAAGAGCATTGAACAAAAAACATATTACACAATTGAGAAGGCAGCAAAAGAATATGAAGCGAGTGACCCATACAAGCTTATTTATAAATGCAGCTACTGCGGAAACAAAGCACACAGTGGAAAAAGTCAATGTCCAGCTAAAGGAAGACAGTGTAAAAAATGTGGTAAATTGAACCACTTCGCTAAAGTTTGCAGGACTTGGAAAGGTAAACCCGTGCATGCAGAGTGTGATGTCTCAGATAAAGAGGAAGACAAGCTGTTTATTGAAAGGAACAACCCTCTGACGCTGAACAAGCCTTTGTACACATATCAATAGGAAAGCAAGGTGTAAAGTTTAAGTTTAAATTACGTTCATAGACACACTGTCGCTAAATATTCGCAGGCAAATCCACAACTTAATACCAGGAATGCCTGTTAAACATCTTAGATTCACGAGTACCGATTTGGGAAGTGAACACTTCGATGAATGAAACCTGTTATCTTTACAATGGTTGATAAACACGGAATGTAACTTGAACACAACACATCCTCCAAATACGAACCTGATTAAAAGAAATAATGATAAATCCTTGATGATAGCAACACTCATAACAGTCACAAAACAATTACATTGACAATCATGTTACGTTATTTTTAAAATGTTTCCTTTTCTTTTTTATACCTTCTTTAACACACTACTTCTTCACTGCGAAGCGCAGGTATTTTGCTAGTATTAAATAATTTGATAAATCATGAAGGTAGGCCAGGATCTCTCTCAGGCTAATCTTAACAACTAGAGGAAATTTTTAACTTGGTGGTGGATAGTAAAGGGATAAAATTAGACATGCTCAGTTCCACAGGAATCGCAAAAATACGTTTTCATTTTCAGGGAAGTAATACAAATAAGTACCAAACACAATTATTAAGGAACTAGCAAAATACCCGCGCTTCGCAGCGGAGAAGTAGTGTGTTAAGTTATGAAAAAGAAAAGGAAACATTTTAAAAATAACATAACCTGACTGTCAATATGTTTTGTCACTGTTATGAGTGCTGCTGTCATCAAGGATTTGATTATCATTATTTCTTTCAATCAGGTTCGTATTTGGAGGACGTGTTGTTTTGAAGTTACATTCTATGTTTGTCAACCGTCGTAAAGACAACAGGTTTCATTCATTGAAGTGTTCACTACCCAAACCACTACTCGTGAATGTAAGATGTTTAACAGGCATTCCTGGTATTAACTTGTGCTAAACGTACCATGGTGTGACACAAGGGGAACTGACTGTAAAAAGGCAAGGAGGCGTGTATTTTGAACGAAAAGGGAGAAGACAGCAATGGAGCGGAAAAATGAGAAGGAAAACTGTTTAAATAAAGAGCTAGGAAGGTGAATGGAAAGAAGCAGGCAGAGGTAAAGCAAGGAAGACTCCATAATAAAGGGCGGTTGGGTGCACGTAGAAGGTGTAACAATAAGATTGTTAAGCTTTATGATAATGTTCCCGCACGGAGGGTTTAGAGAGACGCACTGGGAGAAGTATAGAATGGGAAAGCCCGTGTGACTGTTCTGCTGTTCTCCTTCAACAGTTCTGAGGCTCTGCATATTTGTATGCACCTCTCTAAAGTCAGTTTGTCTTCTCTCAGTAATCTTTGTTGCAAACTTGCATCACTGGTTCTGCACACAATTCGGACACGTATAAGGAAACTTTTAATCTCCCTGAAATTGCATGTGCTGAAGGTTAAACTGCTCTTATATTCCAAGACCCTTAGGGCTCATTTATACTTCACGCGACGCGACGCATGCTGCAGCGGACGCTCCTGCTACGCAAGCGTTGAAGTGTTTATACTTGCACGCGTACTTTACGTAAAGCTGGAGGAGTCCACCAGGTGGCAGTGCGAGATATTATCACGGTGAGAACATGTTTGGCTTCTCTGTGTTGTGAATTGCCTAAAACACCTATTAAATTCCGATAACACCTTACCGCAATATCTGTGAAAAGGATGTTTATTGATTAAATCCATCAATCCAGGGATGTGCCCATTCCAACAAGCATTGGGCACGACTGAGAAACAATCCCTGGACGAGGTCTCCGCTCATCAAAAGGTGAATACAAGCACACATACACTAGCGTCATTTTAGCGGCACCAAATCCCCAAATCTGCTTATCTTTGGAATGAATCCGGAGCACAGTGTGGAATACAAGCAAGAAATACCAGCAACGTAACTCCCTGCGAGACAGCAGTGCCATTGCTCGCCACTGTGTCACCCCCATGTGTGTAATTATTAACAGTATTCATTATTTAAATGAAATTATATGTAAAATGTAACATACACACTTTAATGCATTTCATCATGAAAGTGATATCAAGTATAAATCTAAAGATTCTAAATGTGCAGAGAGTTGGAATATCAGACATTTAATTTGTTCTGTGTGGTGATCTTTTGCTGCTTGCCGCAGCTGTCAGGTCAAGAAGCTCGTAGCGATTAAAAACTGGGATGGCGTTCTGACGGTCTGCTTTAATGATAAAGTAAACTACGAGGTTAAAGTGGACAATTCGAGATTAAAGCCGAAATTTCCACTTTAATCACAAAATACACGTTTTCACCGTGTCTTTTATTTTTTCTCAGTGGCTCAAATACAGCTATACATTATGTTGGCGATTTGAAGTTGCAAAAAAAATAGACGGCACTGAGACTTTTAAAATGTATCGTCACATGTAGATAGTTCCCGAATGTAATTGGTAATAAAAAATTAAAAGAAGACACAAAAGATGGTATGTGAGACTTTTAAACTGTATCGTGTCATTACATTGGGAACTATCTACATGTGACGATACATTTTAAAAGTCTCAGTGCGTCTTTTTTTTTTTTCCAACTTCACATCGCCAACATAATGTATAGCGCTGTATTTGAGCCACTGAGAAAAAAATAAAAGACTCGGTGAAAACATGTATTTTATGATTAAAGTGGAAATTTCGACTTTAATCTCGAAATGTCCACTTTAACCTCGTAGTTTACTTTATTATTAAAGCAGACCATCGTAAACGTCATCCCAGTTTTTCATCGCTACGAGCTTCTTGTACCTGACAGCAGGTAAAGTAAAAAAATAAAAAATAGACGGCACAAAAGATAGTATATGAGACTTTTAAAATGTATCGTGTCATTACGATCGGGAATATGCGACGCTTGAATATAAAAGCACCACGAATGCATCTGTATGTCGGCATTTTGCTTCAACACTTTGAACCATTTATCAAACAGCAAAGCGCGCATCGATCCCGAAGGATCTCCATAGAGGCTTGCTGTCACATGTAGATAGTAAACAGAGACTCTGACGTCACATTCCGACTTTTAGCACACTCGCCCCGACTTTTGCTGGTACTGCAACTCGCGCACGCGTCGCGTTAATTTCTGAGGACCTGCTCAGAGGACGCGTGAAATGAACGCTGGGAACGCGTGGCAGCCATGATGCGGACGCGTACGCGTTCTGAGCGTGAAGTATAAATGAGCCCTTAAAGATCTCAAGCTCTCGAATACCATCTGCCAGCCATGAAGGATAGACTGGCAAAGGTGATGTCGGGACCTCATCAGTCTATGTTTCTTCCAACAGCAGTGACTCAAGTTGCTTTTTTTTTTTTTTTATTGAGATGTTACCACAGATCATAGAATTAAACGGAATAACTTACAACAAAAAATGATTTCCAACTTACCTATTTTATTTGTATATTGAAATTTATTAATTATTTCATGGTTACTGTGTTATGAAAGGTACAAAAATATGAAATAATGATCTATATATATAATTCACTAAGGCAAGACATCCATGGAAAGCACGCCGGAAGGGGCGTGGATTCACTAAGCCGCCGACAAGTGAGACACCTATGGCGCACGCAGGAAGAAGCCACGCCCACCAACTCCAAGACCATTGGATACGACGACAACTCACAGAGCCACGCCCACCAACTCGGACGCGACGACACAGAAATACTGGCGTCATTTATATTCGTCTGTCGTAGAGGTCACATGCAGCTCCGACCCGTTGACTGTTAATAGAGGCATGTTTCTCGGAGGTGAATCGCCATATCGCGTGTAAAACTGTTTGCGAGGGGTATCCCATGGGATCCTTAAAACGTTCCTTTACAACTGAGGTTAAAACACAATGAAGTGAGCAGTCTTTAAAAAACAAGTTTTGGTTACGGCCTTGCGACCGCGTGCACTATAGCAAACTGTTTTACACGCTACATACAGCAATTCGCATCCGCGACAAACATGCGTCTTCTTAGATACTCCTGCACTTTGTACACACCCCCTCCCTCTGTGGTCGGGTGTCTTGGTGGATTATATATAGAAAGGCAGCCAAAACCGCACAGAGCAATGAAAAGTCTACGTGAGTCACAGGTGCATCTGGACTGTACAAAGACGACAACGACTTGAGTGACGAGTTGGAGGTGGGCACATGAGCAAGCAGTGTATACCGAACGAGAAATCAGCAGACTAGCATGACGGAGGGAGCGGAGTGGATGTCCTTCTCCTCTCCTCCCGTTCCACCCTGGCGCCGCGCGGACGATTGTGTGTTGGTTCATTCCGTGCATTGGTTAAAACCCAATGAAGGAAGCAGTCTTTAAAAACCAATAAGCCCTGTGCCTCTGTTTCATTACCGTCTCACCTGCTTCACCAATGCAGGCCCGCAACAGGCGATCCGGCGTCATTCCCATGACCTGCCAGGCAGCCAACTGGGTAACCAAAGTCTTTGGGTTCAGGGGGGAGTATGGTTACAAAGCTGAAACTTAAAGGAATTGACGGAAGGGCACCACCAGGTGTGGAGCCTTTCGCTTCATTTGACTCAACACAGGAAACCTCACCCGGCCGGACACGGACAGGATTGACAGATTGATAGCTCTTTCTCGATTCTGTGGGTGGTGGTGCATGGCAGTTCTTAGTTGGTGGAGCGATTTGGCTGGTTATTTCCGAAAATGAACGATACTCCGCCTGCTAAATAGTTACACGACCCAACAGCGGTCGGCGTCCAAATTCTTAGAGGGACAAGTGGCTTTCAGCCACGTGAGATTGAGCATTAACAGGTCTGTGATGCACTTGTATGTCGGTACTGCACGCGCTACACTGAATGGATCAACGTGTCTACCCGGCGTGGGTAAGCCGTTGAACCCCATTCGTGATGGAGACCGTGGCTTCCAATTGTTCCCCAGAGCGAAATTCCCAGATGCGTGCGGGTCATACACTCGCACTGATTACGTCCCTGCCCTTTGTAAAGCCCCCCATGGTCGGGTGACTTGGTGGATTATATATAAAAAAGCAGCGGAACCGCAAAGAACAATGAAAAATCAGCGTGGAAACCGACTGAGGCGGTGTTTGGAAAATTAACAGTCAACGTGACTCACAGGTGCGTGTGGACTGTACACAGGCAGCGACTCAGGTAGGGAGTTGGGGCGGGCACATAAGCGGGCAGTGCGTACTGAGCGGCGCCATTCAACCCGTCCTTCGCTTTGGAAGGAGAAAGCGCGACGGCACTCCTCCTGTTTTCAGTCACGGACAATTGTATGTTGGTTCGTAGCGTGCATTGTTGCAATGTTACTTTTCTTGGTGGTTTATTAAATTACGGATTTTTCAAATTTTATTTTTTCCTCTGTGCTTAAAAATCATTTAAAAAGCGGCCTCATTATGTGGCGTATGCTACGCCGCGGGTTGGCTAGTTTATTATAAAGAATTCTACACAGAAAAGTGTATTTTGAACAATCTCTAGTAAAAGCTTACAGATTTTGTTGGACACAGAAAACTAACTCCCTGTCTCACACAGATTCAACATGTGGTGCAGATAGACTCTACTCCTACTTGTGTCATGGCCGCAACCACCCTTGAATACAGAGTGTACTGTTTCGATTTTATCCACATTCTCTTCCAATATATTTTGGTGCATCGGCTGAAATGCTTATATAAAAAAAAAATTAAGATTCCATCATTCCCATGCTTTTTCAATGACAATTAACATTGTTTTATTAAATATGTTGTTTTATTTGCTTTTACAAGTTTGTTTGGGAATATTACCAAAAAACAAAAACTGATTTAACAACATTGCTAAAGCGTGTACTCAATTTATTGGTAATAATTATATATTTAGATTTAGGCCAACACCTTTTCAATATAAACCACCTAACTTGGCATTGAGTTGAAGTTCTTAGCACACATATTAAATTGCTGGAAAAAGTTTTTTCATCTTTCAAATCTGAAAGGGTTACAAACAGACATGAGTCAATATGCTTAGCCCACAATAGAATTCATATTGTGATTCAGCCTTCACAATACAATGTTCCTATGACATGAAATTTTCAGAAAATAAATGTACTGTATTTTTATTATTATTATGATAGACATTAAATAAAATTTTGCCCTGATATGAATTTAGCAATTTTGTAAGTTTTTTCTTTTTTATTAAAATAAAACAATCTTAATTATTAATATTATATATTTGCACTGCAGTAACATCCGACATACTGTATTTAAATCCAGGGCTGTGGAGTCAGTAGATAAATGCTCCGACTCCGACTCCTCAGTTTCTAAATCATCCGACTCCGACTCTCCGACTCCTCTGTATGTATATACTATGCTAATGTATTTTCTACATCCATTGAAGGAAAGGAAGGCAACATACATGTCATTTCACCACAGAACTACTGGCTAGGAAGCCAACACTCTACTATAATGCCAGATTAAAGACAAACACAACTGATTGGTGGCCGCAGATTGCGGGTGTCCACATGGACGGGCAGATCCAGCTTGCCGAAAATCTCGACCACTGCCCCCATCCAAAGTAATGTGATGCCTCTGTCTGCTGCAGTGGCTGTCTCCTCTGTCAGCCAGCCAGAAGTTTAGTGCGTTGTGTCACTCACCGGCCAGCTGATCAGCAGAACGAGCCTCTGCTAGAGACAGATAGGAAGATCTGTGTTCTCGGCTCCTTCGGCTCCCTTCACTAGCGCATAGCGAAGGGGAGCCGTCGGAGCTGAGAACACACCAGATGATTTTTCAGGCGTTTGACGCGTGATGACTCGTTGAACGGACAAAAAATTGGCAGTGCATCTGTAAATGTATGGGGGGCTTTAGACTAGGTTCACAGTTCCCTGTAACAGTGGAACACGACACAATGGAAAGCGGTGCCGCACCTTACCTGTGCATTACATCCCATAAAGTGACGCATACAGTCAATGAAAAGCATGCTTCATGGTTACTTGACATGTTCGTTTTGTGGTAACATTATGCACTGCAAGCATTGGGCTTTATTCTTACAGCAGAGAAGTAGTTCATTAGGACTGTTTGTGAATTGGGACATTTCAACTTACTTTTTTAATTCCCATTTAAATTTAGTAGGAGTCGGAGTCCGTTAACTTTTTGCCGACTCCAACTCCGACTCCAGGTACCCAAAATTTTCTCCGACTCCGACTCCTCAACTCCACAGCCCTGTTTAAATCTGCACATGCAAGTAAGAATTACATTGAACTTTGTACATATTACAATAGGTGAATTACATGTTTTTGTCACTTTTACTGGAGTGCTTTGTGATTGACGGCTGATAGTAAACTTTTAGGGAATGGTATTGATAAATGCCACTTCTACCATTTTGCTGTGCACACTACATGTTCTGTTACCAATAACGTTTTTCAATAGCAGCTCATCAACAAAGAAACATGGAAAATAAGATTAAGTAAAAAAATTAATAATAGTAATAATTATAATTAAAAATTCATTACTTGACACTCAAAAACTCTGCACAATGACAAATCGTTAGAATAAATGTACTAATCCACTTTCAAGCCATATATGATGCCTTTCTCTTAAACATTTACTCAGGTAGCTTTTTAACAGGGGAAAAAAACAATTTTCACAGGAAAGGCTTTGTTGTGAAATCAGATCTGTCATGAGTGATTAAATCCGTGTGAATGAAACAGTTTCATTTCAGTTCTATCAAAAAAAAAAAAATCCCTTGCATGTCATGATCACCCCTCTAAATTGGGTGAGGATTTTTTCACAGCAGGTATCATTATCTAATAAAATTCATTCTCCTGTAAATTACATGCACAGTTGATCACAGGAGATTACATCTGATTAAACTGTGAACACTGTGTAGTGAAAATGGTGTATAGTGTCATTAACATTTGAATTACCAAAGCCTACAAAAAATTCCAGGGCACCTTAAATCCCTTCGCACCTCTCGGTCAGCGTCTTTTGTCTTGTAAATATGTCGATCTACACAAGTAGCAAGGACCCTGCTATACCATCCCCCCCACCGCGCAGAAAGGGCAAGAAATTCTCGCAGCTCAAGCCTTGATTATCTTTGAGTGAAGTGCTCAAGTCTTAGAGGGGAAATCATAGATCGTTATTTGGAACACATGCATTTTATATATATATACTAGCAAAATACCCGCGCTTTGCAGCGGCGAAGTACTGCCTTAAAATTTTTATTAAGAAGAAAATAAAACCTTTTTAAACTGAGGGAAAATATACCAATAATTATTTGTTAAGGAGTTCGGCCCTCCGGTTGTAATATGACCAAGCTGTGCACTGAGCTTACTCTTGAGCATGCAACGTACAGTTGGCCATGTGAACAGTAATCTTGTTTCAAATCTCACAGCTTGGATTGCTGCTGTCATAATCAGTTTGAGTTTCATGGTTTGTTTTAATTACGACAGTATTTGTAGGACTTCTGTTGAAGAGACATTCGGCATCTGTCAAACATTGTAAGTATACAACCGGTTTCATCGATAACTTCACATCCAGCTTTTTAGAGGTTAACCATTCATAAACATCAAAGTGTCCACTACTGAAATTGTCACCTGTCAATCTAAGATGTTTAAGAGGCATTGGCGGTTGTCAAAAGGTGTAAAATATTTGGCCATTTCGGTACACTTGAAAGCGACAATCGAACAATTCAACAGCAGCCATCAACTCACATGCAGATGCATAGGAGAAGGGCTTAAGCATTTCACTCTTCTAGTGCTCCTGTGAAGAATAATTATCTCCTGTACTGTCATCAGTCCACACCTTCAACCTGTCCCAGTCATTCAATACATAAGACACAATGTTCCTCCGGATATCAAGAGTGATATGACCATGCAATATGTAACAAAGAGAATGGAAAATGTAGGTGCCATCTCCGGGCATGGAAACCACTCCGTAAGTGACAGTTCTTTGATCGATGGTGATCACCTTGATAGACCTGAACAATGTAAAGCAAGTCTAAAATACCTACCCAATAACTATAATCGTAACAAATGAACAATAAAACAGCGGAGAAGCCATGGATTAAATAAAAAGGCTGTAGTTATCAGCAGGGAGATGTGAATCCTGTGGCGAAGCAAGGAAGGGAATGTAGAGACTGGAGCGACGGATGGCCTTATATAGGCAGGCAGCCAACAACGTGGGAGGCGTTGGGATGGGGGTTCCCAACGCCGCCTCACATGGTGACCGAGCAGCAGGCTATAGACGTATATATGTATGTAAGTAGGATTCAGTTAGCGTTGGGAACCCGCGTACCAAATTTTTTTGAAGATGGGCCCATAAGTAACAAAGACCGTTGAAAAGTTCAATATGGCGGCCGACAGTGGCGTCATACCACCGAAATAAGTACATACATCGGTTTTAGTTAGCGCAGGGAAGCCACCTACCAAATTTCGTGAAGATGGGGTCATCCTTCTACCTACACGGGAAGTTGGAAAATTAGTGACGCTGGAAAGTTCAATATGGCGGCCGACAGTGGCGTCATATAATCGAAATAAGTACGTAGATCGGTCTCGGTTAGCACAGGGAAAGCCGCCTACCGAATTTCGTGAAGAGGGGGCCATAAATAATAAAGTTCAACATGGCGGACGTTGTCGACCGTTATGACCGTTACGTGTAGAATTTCAAAATGAAACCTGCTTAACTTTTGTAAGTAAGCTGTAAGGAATAAGCCTGTCAAATTTCAGCCTTCTACCTACACGGGAAGTTGGAGAGTGAGTGAGTGAGTGAGTATGTGAGTGAGTCAGTCAGTCAGTCAGTGAGGGCTTTGCCTTTTATTATTATAGACATATATTTATACAGTGGTGTGAAAAACTATTTGCCCCCTTCCTGATTTCTTATTCTTTTGCATGTTTGTCACACAAAATGTTTCTGATCATCAAACAAATTTAACCATTAGTCAAATATAACACAAGTAAACACAAAATGCAGTTTTTAAATGATGGTTTTTATTATTCAGGGAGAAAAAAAATCCAAACCTACATGGCCCTGTGTGAAAAAGTAATTGCCCCCTTGTTAAAAATAACCTAACTGTGGTGTATCACACCTGAGTTCAATTTCCGTAGCCACCCCAGGCCTGATTACTGCCACACCTGTTTCAATCAAGAAATCACTTAAATAGGAGCTGCCTGACACAGAGAAGTAGACCAAAAGCACCTCAAAAACTAGACAATATGCCAAGATCCAAAGAAATTCAGGAACAAATGAGAACAGAAGTAGTTGAGATCTATCAGTCTGGTAAAGGTTATAAAGCCATTTCTAAAGCTTTGGGACTCCAGCGAACCACAGTGAGAGCCATTATCCACATATGGCAAAAACATGGAACAGTGGTGAACCTTCCCAGGAGTGGCGGCCGACCAAAATTACCCCAAGAGCGCAGAGACGACTCATCCGAGAGGTCACAATAGACCCCAGGACAACGTCTAAAGAACATCAGGCCTCACTTGCCTCAATTAAGGTCAGTGTTCACGACTCCACCATAAGAAAGAGACTGGACAAAAACGGCCTGCATGGCAGATTTCCAAGACGCAAACCACTGTTAAGCAAAAAGAACACTAGGGCTCGTCTCAATTTTGCTAAGAAACATCTCAATGATTGCCAAGACTTTTGGGAAAATACCTTGTGGACTGATGAGGCAAAAGTTGAACTTTTTGGAAGGCAAATGTCCTGTTACATCTGCAGTAAAAGGAACACAGCATTTCAGAAAAAGAACATCATACCAACAGTAAAATATGGTGGTGGTAGTGTGATGGTCTGGGGTTGTTTTGCTGCTTCAGGACCTGGAAGACTCGCTGTGATAGATAGAACCATGAATTCTACTGTCTACCAAAAAATCCTGAAGGAGAATGTCCGGCCATCTGTTCGTCAACTCAAGCTGAAGCGATCTTGGTTGCTGCAACAGGACAATGACCCAAAACACACCAGCAAATCTACCTCTGAATGGCTGAAGAAAAACAAAATGAAGACTTTGGAGTGGCCTAGTCAAAGTCCTGACCTGAATCCAATTGAGATGCTATGGCATGACCTTAAAAAGGCGGTTCATGCTAGAAAACCCTCAAATAAAGCTGAATTACAACAATTCTGCAAAGATGAGTGGGCCAAAATTCCTCCAGAGCTGTAAAAGACTCATTGCAAGTTATCGCAAACGCTTGATTGCAGTTATTGTTGCTAAGGGTGGCCCAACCAGTTATTAGGTTCAGGGGGCAATTACTTTTTCACACAGGGCCATGTAGGTTTGGATTTTTTTTTCTCCCTAAATAATAAAAACCATCATTTAAAAACTGCACTTTGTGTTTACTTGTGTTATATTTGACTAATGGTTAAATGCGTTTGATGATCAGAGACATTTTGTGTGACAAACATGCAAAAGAATAAGAAATCAGGAAGGGGGCAAATAGTTTTTCACACCACTGTATATATTCATGGCATTCGTAGTCTGAATCACAATCTGATTGTATGGGTGGTTACCTACCAGGTAACGCTTGTGGTTGGTCTGCGAGTCAGCAAACATCCGCCACGGTGCCCTCTTTCAGTTGCGAGAAGCAGATCATAGAATGGTTGAATAGTTTTACTGTCAAATAATGCAAAGAGTACGCAACACGTGTTTCACTCTAATTCTGGGCTCATCAGGCGTACACTTATCAAATTTTCCCTCAAGTCCTAAAAGTAGATAAAGAGAAACCAGTTAAACAAATGAGACAAAAATATTACACTTGGTCATTTATTTATTGAGGAAAATGATTGAATATTACATATTTGTGAGTGGCAAAAGTATGTGAACCTCTAGGATTATCAGTTAGTTTGAAAGTGAAATTAGAGTCAGGTGTTTTCAATCAATGGGATGACAATCAGGGGGGGTATTTTTCGTACGTGGATTACTCGTTTAGCTGGATGTAATTGTTGACGATTTGGCATGATCCTGGGTCCGTGTACTTTTTGGTATTTGAAATTTCATTTTAGAAGCAAAAACGAAAAAACGAAAATGAAAGGAATTTTCAAATTTTGATTTTTGATTAAAGAATAAAATGATGGAAAATAAGGTATTTTTTAATTCTGTGGTAACAAATAGTCATAAATTTAAAATTACACGTACTTTTCTGGATTTATTTGTGATTCAAATAATGAAAGTGTAATAGCTCAAAAACAACAAAACAGACGCATTTTCGTTGTCTGAAACCGGAGATGGTACTTCTGCGCGATTTCTGACGACACGTGCGAACAATCCTCCTCACAACACATCGATTGACGGCCTTGAAGTTACACTGCATGGCATCAGCAGAGGATGGACCATTACGTTGTTTTTCGGAACAGTAAAAGAGTGACAGTCCAGGACGAGGACATGACTGCAGAAAAACTGAGTCGCATCTTTCCGGTAAAAAATACAAGCTTTGCAAACTTTGCTTCATTGACGTTGCAGTTCTTTTATTAACCTTATTGTTGTTACTTACTATGAAACAGCTAACATTTGGTGATTTCATTTACTAACAACTAAGTCTGGCAATTTTTAGAGTGCTAACATTTTGAATGGCTGCTCATTGACAAATGTAACACATGTTAAGAAAACTTTCTGTAAATCACGTTGCTTTCCTATCGTGTTACACTTGTGCGCATTGTTAATACTCGAAACATTTAGCGATAGCACTATAAAAATGGCCAGACTTAGTGTTAGTTAATGAAATCACCAAATGTTAGCTGTTTCACAGTAAATAACAACAATAACGTTTAGAAAAGAACTGCTACAAAAATTAAGCAAAGTTTGCAAAGCTTGCATTTTTTTACCGGAAAGATGCGACTCAGTTTTTCTGCAGTCATGTCTTCGTCCCGGAGTGTCACTCTTTTACTGTTCTGAAAAACAACGCGATGGTCCATCCTCTGCTGATGCCATGCAGTGTAACTTCAAGGCCGTTGGTCGATGTGTTGTGAGGAGGCTTGTTCGCACGTCTCATCAAAAATCGCACAGGAGAAGAAATGCCTCCGGTTTCAGACAACGAAACTGCGTCTGTGTTGTTGTTTTTGAGCTATTACACTTTCATTATTTGAATCACAAATAAATCCAGAAAAGTATGTGTAATTTTAAATTTATGACTGCTATTTCGTTACCACAGAATTAAAAAATACCTTATTTTCCCTCATTTTATTCTTTAATCAAAAATCAAAATCTGAAAATTCCTTTCATTTTCGTTTTTGCTTCTAAAATGAAATTTCAAATACCAAAAAGTACACGGACCATCCTGGACCTGTCGGTTTTTCAAAACTCTTGCTGGATGTGTTGTCATAGCAGCACATTCAAATCCTCAAACCTGCTCGGAGCAGGTTTGTTCTATGTAAACTAAGATTAGCTCACACACTTAATCAGTGTCCGTGCATGGAATTCATTCAGTCATGGCTTCGCTGTTCATGAATGAGTGACTAATTAATATCGGTGCGTAAATTATAAGAAGAGAACTTCATATAGAGAGGGTTTTGGGCAAAATCCTTTATTGCTCCTGGAGGAAATTCTTTTTGAAAGACACCGCTTTAGCTGAGGGAGAATATTGTACCTCAAAGATTTATTAGCACCTCATATTCAAAGTCAAAATAGGCGAATTCGGGATCTCACAACCACACATGCAGTATGCATTGCTTTGGGGTTTTTTGCAAGCGGTACTTTTTTTTTTTTTATATATACTGTAGGCAATGCAGAAAGTCTATCTAAAAGTGCAGTTTGCCAGGCAATTTGTAAAGTTTTCATAGTGTTTCCAGGACACCTGCGTGTGCAGACAAAAGAGGCGTTTCATGCCACTGCAGGTAGGTAATACACAGGCAAAAACACCCACAGTTCCATAAAGAATCTCACAATCAGCCTAACATTATCATTACCCAGGATTTCCAAATGTGATTGGGGCACATGGGACTGATCAGAGTGGAGCTTGATCAAACATTATGTGGAAAAATTACCTCTCCTCCTGATGAATAATCAGACACTGTGTCTTCATCAAATATTTGACCTTCGTCAATATCTTGTTGGTCAGACACAAGTTCAAGAATATGACATTCCCTGCAACTGACCCAACAAAAAAAGGGCTATATGGAACATACCTATGGCACACATTGAGTACAAATATATGCAATGACCATCCTTTACCCGAAATAAAGTGACCACTGCATCCTGCCATTGGTTCTGAGGAGGAGCTTCCCCTTGGAATGCTCTCAGAAACAGGATGATGGGCATTTTGCTGGACAGCCAACTCTTCTGCAGGGGTTATGTCTGGACCGCGTGGACCTCTACCAGTTTTTTGCTTGTCTACCTTCATATTAGCTTTAAAATTAATGTTTTTATATTATATATGATTCTATACACCAATATTTACCAGTTTGAAGTATATTCTTGTACTTCACTTTAACCTGTTCCCATGTTCTCATGTTTGATCAGGAATTATGGCATATTAAATAATATTTAATCTGACTCAAAGGAAATAAAATGCTGCATTCAGTAAGTACAATGCCCACTCATTTAATTTGGGGTGCTTTTGCAGTGTTACCCCTTGTGCATATTAAATCTTGAAATCCTTCAAGTAACACACACATACACACACACACAGCTTGTGTGAAAAAAATGCGCCCGTTCTTTCGTCATTTTGTTGCAGCCTAAACCATCACTGGCATTAACTCATCCAGGATGAGGCATCAGATCTCGATGATTTAAGCGATGTACGAAAAATACCCCCCGGGTGTGAGTGGGCACCCTGTGTTATTTAAAGAACAGGGATCTATCAAAGTCTGCTCTTCACAACATATGTTTGTGGAAGTGTATCATAGCACGAACAAAGAAGATTTCTGAGGACCTCAGAAAAAAGAGTTGTTGATGCTCATCAGGCTGGAAAAGGTTACAAAACCATCTCTAAAGAGTCTGGACTCCACCATCCACGGTCAGACAGATTGTGTACAAATGGAGGAAATTCAAGACCATTGTTACCCTCCCCAGGACTGGTCGACCAACATAGATCACTCCAAGAGCAAGGCGTGTAATTGTCGACGAGGAAACAAAGGAACCCAGGGTAACTTCTAAGCAACTGAAGGCATCTCTCACATTGGCTAATGTTCATGTTCATGAGTCCACCATCAGGAGAACACTGAACAACAATGGTGTGCATGACAGGGTTGCAAGGAGAAAGCCACTGCTCTCCAAAAGAAAAAAAATTGCTGATCGTTTGCAGTTTGCTAAAGATCACGTGGACAAACCAGAAGGCTATTGGAAGAATGTTTTGTGGACGGAGGAGACCAAAATAGAACTTTTTGGTTTAAATGAAAAGCGTTATGTTTGGAGAAAGGAAAACACTGCATTCCAGCATAAGAACCTTATCTCATCTGTGAAACATGGTGGTGGTAGTATCATGGTTTGGGCCTGTTTTATTGCATCTGGGCCAGGACGGCTTGCCTTCATTGATGGAACAATGAATTCTAAATTATATCAGAGAATTCTAAAGGAAAATGTCAGTAGTAAGACAGCGAAGCTAAGCACACAAGTCGTTCTACCAAAGAATGGTTAAAGAAGAATAAAGTTAATGTTAAGTCCTGACCTTAATCCAATCGAAATGTTGTGGAAGGACCTGAAGTGTGCAGTTAATGTGAGGACGCCCACCAACATCCCAGAGTTAAAGCTGTTCTGTAGGGAGGAATGGGCTAAAATTCCTCCAAGCCGGTGTGCAGGAATGATCAAAAGTTACCGGAAACGTTTAGTTGCAGTTATTGCTGCAAAGGGGAGTCACACCAGATACTGAAAGCAAAGGTTCATATACTTTTGCCACTCACAAATATATAATATTCTATCATTTTCTTTAATAAATAAATGACCAAGTATAATATTTTTGTCTCATTTGTTTAATTGGTTTCTCTTTATCTACTTTTAGGACTTGAGTGAAAATCTGATAATGTTTTAGGTCATATTTATGCAGAAATATAGAACATTCTAAAGGGTTCACAAACTTTCAAGCTCAACTGTGTGTATATATGTATATGTATATATATATATATATATATATATATATATATATATATATATATATATATACACACACACACACGTATTTGTTTTATATATATATTATTTGTTTGAAAAAAGACATCTCTCAGTAAAAAAAAACTAATAACTAATAAAGAATGCACAAAAATATTTATCCATAGTACACACGCCATAAAAGAAAATACAATTCTTATAATAATTATAAACCACAATTCTAAAAAAATGTTCATGTTTATCAAGAATATACAAGGCTAACATGCTTAACAATTTTACACATAAAATACAGAAAAAAACCTACTGTTTACTAAGCAGCAAGGGAAAATTCTTCTTTATCTGTTTTTTATCTAATTAAGCATGTGAGCTGCTATAATAAATATAAGCTCACTCTCTGCCCTCACATACAAAAAAAGTGTGCATTTTAATTACAGGGCAAAATGAAAAGTCTGAACACGTTCTCTTAATTTCTGCTGGAGACATGCCCCTCTTTTGTTGTACTCTGATGTTCATCTGTATTCATAGGACAACTCTTCAGATACCTTTTCTCAATTTATTATTCCACTATCTTAACTATAAAAGCCAATATTCCTTTCTTAACTGTCTTCAAAAGTCTGACTGTCAGCTCTCTGTTTACAGGAAGTTTGTCAACAAAATGATGTGCTATTCCTTAACTACCATAATACCTAATGTAAAGGAGCACTACTAAATTACTGTAGAGTTTAGAAAAGCTGTTTCTGAAAAAAAAAAAATTGGTACTGTCTAATTTACCAATCACTGATGGAGTCATTTGCTGTTGGAAATGTCTTATCCCAGATATATATATATATATATATATATATATATATATATATATATATATATATATATATATATATATATATATATATATAAATAAATAAATATATATATATATATATATATAAATAAATATTTATGAATAACATTTACCCTATAGCAATTAACAAAATAAATACTTTATATACATAATTTAATTACAACACACTTTAAACTACACTGGGGAAACTCCAGAAGAATAAAAGGCAGGTAATTTTATTCTACTGTATTAAAAAGTCATTTATGTTGATCATAGTAGCTGGTGATGCTCTAACCTGTCTGCTGCTGAAACAAATCAAAGGATTTTCACTCCAAATGACACAATGGATGATCTGCAAATTGACCTCAAAAATTGAGGTTTGCATTAATTAAGTTGCAGCGCTGCTTTACGCAAGGTAACCTGAGTAAACACAGATGTAATTTTGCAGGATGGATGGATAGATAGATAATGGACATCCTGAACACACACCAGAATGAATAAATAGTAAGAAAATTTAAAAAAGAGAGGAAACTTCTTTCCTTTCCTAAACAGAAAGCAGACAGGAATATTGCCTTTTACATTAAAGAAAGTATAGCAATAAACTAAGAAAAGGGAATCTGAGGAGTTGTCATGTACATGAAGAGTAATAGAAGATTTTATGTGTTGTACAGCTGTACTTGGAGAGGAAAAAAAATATGGGTATGTCTTCAACATAAATATAAAGTGGTCTTCTAATCAGTTCAGACCTTTTCATTTTGTCCTTCAATTAAAACGAACACTACTCACTGTACAAATGTGTAGATTGAGCAAGCATGTGTTTAGTACAGTATATCACATATTTAATTAGAAAAAGAAAAAAAGAATTTTCCCTAGTTGCTTAGTAAACAATACACTCATTCGCCTAAGAGCCAAATTTGTCTATTTTACATGTAATCCTGTTAAGTATGTTAGCTTTGTATCTCCTTGACACAAATCTTGTGACCATTTTATTAGAATTCTGCCTTGTAATTATGACAAGCATTATATTTTGTATTATGGATATTTTGTGTACATGTATTATTACCTAAAAGTATGTATTTTAAAAGGACTTAAGACTTTGAGTTTCACATTGATAATAAAAATGAACTTGGAACGCCTGTAGTGTGCAGTTTAATTGTAAAATTACCACTTTACTATAAAACATGAGGCTTCTACATGTCTGGGTATGTAGGAGTTTAGTAAGATAATGGAAAAAAGATTAGAATTATCCAATTCTATTAACATAAAATCATTGATCAGTATTGGCTCAAAAAAAAAAAAAAACATGATCAGAACCTCCCTAGTAGTACATAGAGACCTAATAAATGTGTCTCATAAGTAAATTAATGGAAAAAATTGGAATATACTGCATGACCAGTACAGGTGTATTACTCACCAGTCAGCAATGCTTTCAGAACCTAAGAAGAAAAACGGCGAGAATAAAGTGGAAATGTCGACTTTATTCTCGACATAAGTGTCAATATTAAAATGGAAATGTCGAGAATGTGTACCTGCTGTAGTGCAAGTGTGACTTGAATATCCAACAGGCTCTCACTTTCCCACTCAAAAGTCTTATTTATAGGTACTTTTCATTTTTTTCAAACATTTTACAGACATGAGCAAAAAAAGTGTTCAGAAAACAACACTGCCCAGTTGCTTTAGAAAAGAGACATCACAAACTAATGAAGGCGCAGCGTCAACTCCTGATGTGGCAATTTCAGACAAAGACACTGCAGAGGCTAGTCCATCAGGGGAAATCTCCTCAGCACACACTTTGCCAATTGAGCACCGCTTATCCAGCATAAACAAATTAGCAATGGTTTAAAGATTTTAATTGGCTAATAGTCAAAGAAAATGGTATGCGGTGCTCATTGCATATGAAATATTCAAACAAACACCCCACAAGGAGGGGTTACCTTGAGTAAACGTGCCATGCATTCGAAAAGAATTCGAAAAGAAAGCTTGCTGGACCATGAAAAAAGTAAAACGCACATTGAGTCTTCTGCTGACCTTTTAGAAAAGCGTGTACTAGAACAAACTGGAATCGGTCAAATTGAAAGAACTGTATCTGTGTTAAATAACTTACAGAGAGATGCCTTTATGGGAGCTTTAAGATCCATGAATTGGTTGGCATAAAATGAGTTGCCACATACAACGTTGCCTCGAAAGCTGTTGGAACACTGTAAAGAAATGGGCTGTTCCTTTTTACAACATCTCAGTGTTGGTAAAAATCCACATTAAACCTCTGAAAGAATAATGCAAGAGCTGCTGGATGTCTTAGCATCATAAATAAAATCTAACATACTGAAAAATATATACACAGAACAATTTTTCAATATTCTGTGTGATGAAACTACAGACATATCAGATGTAAAACAATTAATTATTTACATTAAATATGTTTGCCAGATCACTAAAGAAGTCAGAATTAGTTTTGTATCAACCCACAATATGATTGATGGCAAAGCGGAGACTATAACCAACACACTGAGTGAGACTATGGACACTCCAGGCTTGAAAACTGCTAATCTGGTTGGAATTGGGTCAGATTGAACTGCTGTTATGATTGGGAAACAGAAAGGTGTGGCAAAACTGCTTAGAGATAAAACATATGGACTCTTGGTCAACTGCCACTGTGTAAACCGCCGATTGGCCCTTCAAGTGCCCAAGCAGCAGCTGCTGTACCTTATTTAACAAAACTGAACGACATCTTAAGGCAGCTATTCTATTTCTTCCAAAATTCTTCAGTTAGGATGGCTGGTTTAACAGAAATTCAAAGTATTCTGAACATTCCCCAGATTAAGCTGAAAATGGCCAGTGACACTAGATGGCTTTCTCATGACTATGCAGTACAGTCACTACGACAGTGTAAGATGAGTGATCTCCTTGGAGGGCCCAGATCCTGGGGACATTGATTATAGGAAAGCTGCAGAGAACTGGGCCTCTAGGAAGAAAAGAGCAATAAATATTTAACTGAAGACACCTTCTGCATATGCAAGTTGGCTTTGAAGAATATTTTTAATTTTTCTTCATTAGGTTTCCCATACTTTTTTTCATTGTTTTCACTTTTCTTCCCGGCAGCGACAATACTTGTGCCTCTTGGTTTATGTCATAACAATTGTTATTTAAAATTTTTGTTAGGGTTGCTGGATCCTGAATTGGATAAAAATATTCTGCCACAAGTGTCAAACCTTAAAAAAAGAAGTTATATTGAGCTTTGGAAAATAATTCATAATAATTAACTAATAAAAAATTGCGCACATTTAATTTTCTCCACCACCAAATTTCCCCATCCCGCCCCACCCAGCTACTTTTTCATGCTACCCAGCTGGAAAAAATTTCTGGGGAGAACACTGAATAATGTATATTTTCATGAAATTTTAAAAGTGATTTGAGAGAATGAGTATCACTATAAACATTATATCAAGATAAAGAATCTTGTTCATCTAACAAAAACCGTGAAGATGTGATTTGAAGCCAAGTACAGTAGAGTCTAAACATCCAACGTCCACGCAAAAAAAAAAGCATCAATCGGCAACAAGAACTGCAAGTTGCGAGCGTGAGCGTAGTCTATTTCTTGTTGCTCCCGACTCTACCGCAGCTAATTACAGTGGAACCTTGGTTTGCGACCATAATTCGTTCTGGAAATATGCACGCAGTCCAAAGCACTCGTACAGTATATCAATGCGAATTTCCCCATAAGAAATAATGGAAACTCAGATGATTTGTTCCACAACCCAAAACTATTCATATAAAAATGATTATTACATAATATAAAGTAAAAACAAATAAAGCAAATTAACCTTAGATTTACCCTTGAAAAGAATCATGGCTGGTGTGAGTGAGTATCTAAACTCTTGTGGGATTCCACCCAACTGGATGACACGCGGAAGAGCATCCAATTGCAGTCTCCCAGCGCTGTAGCAGTTCGCCATAAAGGCCAATCCGAAAAAATTGCAGACATGCAATAAGTGCCTGCCATCGAAGGGTGATGCAAGGAACAAGGAACATTATACATGTGCAGGGCACATTGTTACTTTCCCCCCCAACCCTGCCTGACTGCTGTGTCTGTGTATAGGAGAATGGCAGATCCTGCTAAAATAAATAAACGCGCTGTTGCTATTTCAAGCTGAATAAAGCTGGTGTTGCTAAAAGTACTGAGACTCAGCTTGGAGTTTTCAGGTGCAGGACGGGGACTCGCACGTCACAGCACAAACACACACACACGCAGTCACAACAATGTAGTAAACAGTATACGCTCGTATGGATGTTGACTATATGAGTGACGGAGTTCAGGTTCTAGAAACTGCAATTAATTACATTGAGCAACAAGAAGAAACTACATGAATCGACATAATGATGCTGCAAAGATGGCGAGACTTGACAGAGAAGAAACGGCACTCGTCAGGAAAGCAGACTACAATCAAAAATGTCTTTAAATCATTACAGGACTGAACTTTTTAAATACAGTACATACTGTATTTAACTCCAGACAATTCTGTAACTGTAAGTTCATTTTTCAGTTAATTTATTCTGTTTTGTTGTAAAACATGATTATTAGGTTCATAATGTGTAATATTATAACATAGTTTGACGTTTAATAGGCTTTTTCTTAGCACCTGCCATCATCCAACATTTTCGCTTATCCGACGTTCTGCCAGCCCATTTATGCCGGATAAGCGAGACTCTACTGTATTTCTTTATATTTGGGTGTACGGTTTGTTGTTGAAACTCGTGTAAAATATTACAAAGGTGAGAATCACTAAAAGTTGTTTTCTGTGTATTCTTGTTAATAGACAATTCAGAAAATGTCTGCTCACAAATATATATATTAAACTAAAAAGACTAAGCATTCTCTTTGTATGGGTTCCTTAAAGAGGGAATCTAGCTTATCTAGGCTGCAGTAGAACTCAGGAGGAGGGAGCTTCTGATTACTACTACAAACCAAGTGATCACATTGCATGTGAGTAAGTTCTAGCTTTTGTCTACAGATTCTTTGTTCACGTCAACCGTGAAAGGACTTCTCAGTCTGTGTGAAGTTATGAAAGCAATGTTCGATCTCTGCTATTAGTGATGTAATTACTTTCACATGTTTTTCTTTTATAGCAGTAACTACAGTTTTCCAATAAATTATATTATGTTTATGTTTAGGTATCATAGGATGGCACTTTTACTTTGCATGCTGGTGTTCAATACATTTATATATCCAATTATTTTGTCCATGAATCCAAGGTCTATACATTCTGGATCAGATATGATTTTCCAATTCTGGTTGTTTTTTGTACAATCTCACTTTTAAGACAGAAAACACATTTCAGGACTGAGCCACAACTGAGCCAGCTACTTTCACATTGATAGACCACATCTCTGTATTCTGGCTCAATTTCAGCACAAAAAGACTTCCTGTGGTTGAGGGCTTTTGAGTAAATAATGTTTACAATTTTTACAAATGTTCCCATGACATTCTCCATTTTAATGACTTTTGCACATAGGACCTCTTGATGAATAATGCAGAGCAGCTTAACTGCATGACTCCTGGCCTCACTCACCTTTTTACACATTAGTAAGGCTAGTCCCCTCTGTGTACCTGCCACTGTTGGAGCCCTATCTGTGTACTCCTCAAATTTTTTTACCACATCAGTTTCTTACTTTTTCTAACTTTGGATACAGACTCAAAAACATCTATACCCCTTGTATTTCCTGTGAAATTTTGATGGTCAAACAGCTCTTCCAAGATTAAATAAATCATTATTTAATCCCCACAAAAATATTACCAGCTGAGCAATGTCTGTTAAGTTAGTAGTTTCATCAACTGCAAGTGAAAAGAAGTTACATTTTAGATAACTGCGAGTAAGGGTATTCCATTCAGTTTATCTTGATTGTTATCAGGAAAAAGTAACTCTGTTATTGTAGCAAGGCACTGCTTGACAACCTGACCATCACAAAATGGCTTTTCATGCTCCACTTTAAGTTGAGCTACTTGATAACTAGCTCTTACGGCTCTTTCCAGCATTTCACTTTCCTGTTTGAATAAATCCTGCTGACTTAGTACAACTGCTTCAAGTCGCTTAACTTTCCTTAGCCTCTCTAATCTAGTACATCCATTCAAGATTGAGGGCATGCTTTCATAGCGTCATTTCACATTCTAATCTTTCTTGAAAGCAACCGTCTCGTGACAGACAAAGCACAGACATTTTCCTCTGAACTCTGTGAAAAATTAGCCACTTTTCCAATGTTCTTTAAAATTTCCAATACTCACAACCAACTTTTTTTTTTTTAAAACATGGGAAGCTTGTAAACTATTTCTTGGTTTCTCTCTTGATTTTTCCTGCGACCAACATAATTGTCAGCAAAAAATACAAAGAGGGGAAAAGCAACATGGCACTATGTAAAATTACAACAATGCCACTAGCTGGAAAATTATTTTAAGCTTGTAATGTGGTCTACTCTAGTATGGCCCATGTGGGCAGTTTTACAATGCAATTCACATACTTCACTGCGGGTTGTGTAAAAATTGTAATGGAGTAGTACCTGGTCCAGGGGGCCAGTTTGGATACCCCTGCCCTACAGTTAACAGAATCATTATGAGCTGACATAACAGAGGCTAATATTAAAATAACAGGTCTGAAAGAAAAACTCAGGAGTCACAATGAGCTTTTTACTGACCACATTCAGACAGTGTAAAATGATATAATAAAATCTGTACCAGCAGATAATTGTTTAAAATAAATTACCAGCATGCTTAGATAAGACTGATAATTCAATGATATTTGATGACGCATTCACTATATTTCAGATGACAGAGGTGTAGAAGTTTTCCAAAATAAGTACAAAATTTCAATACCACCAACTTAACTATGCACCTGAAAACATGTTACCCTGACAAATATACAGACTTTTTTTCAAAACAAAAGGGAATATTCCTCACTACACACAAAATTAAATACCACATCTACTCAGCCTACTGATCAGTTTTTTGGAAAAAATGAAAGAAATTTGATGAAATACTAACACAATTACTGCAATGTTGATGGAATGTATTGCTCTGGACAACCAGCTATTTTCTATTGTAGAAGATGCAATGGTTTTGTGGACTTGGAAAAGGCATTCGACCGTGTCCCTTGGGGAATCCTGTGGGGGGTGCTCCGGGAGTATGGGATACCGGACCCCCTGATAAGAGCTGTTCAGTCCCTGTACAACCAGTGTCAGAGCTTGGTCCACATTGCCGGCAGTAAGTCGAGCCCATTTCCAGTGAGAGTTGGACTCCGCCAGGGCTAACCTTTGTCACCAATTCTGTTCATAACTTTTATGGACAGAATTTCAAGGCGCAGCCAGGGTGTTGAAGGGGTCCGGTTTGGTGGACTCAGGATTGGGTCACTGCTTTTTGCAGATGATGTTGTCCTTTTTGCTTCATCAGGCCAAGATCTTCAGCTCTCTCTGGAACGGTTTGCAGCCGAGTGTGAAGCGGCTGGGATGAGAATCAGCACCTCCAAATCCGAGACCATGGTCCTCAGCCGGAAAAGGGTGGAGTGCCCTCTCAGGGTTAGGGGAGAGATCCTGCCCTAAGTGGAGGAGTTCAAGTATCTCAGGTCTTGTTCACGAGTGAGGGAAGAATGGACCGTGAGATCGACAGTCGGATTGGTGTGGCATCCACAGTGATGCGGGCTCTGCATCGGTCTGTCGTGGTGAAAAAGGAGCTGAGCCGTAAGGCAAAGCTCTCAATTTACCAGTCGATCTACGTTCCTACCCTCACCTATGGTCATGAGCTATGGGTAGTGACCGAAAGGACGAGATCGCGAATACAAGTTTCCTCCTCAGGGTGTCTGGGCTTTCCCTTAATGATAGGGTGAGAAGCTCAGTCATCCGGGAGGGGCTCAGAGTAGAGCCGCTACTCCTCCGCATCGAGAGGAGTCAGATGAGGTGGCTCGGGCATCTGATCAGGATGCCTCCTGGACGCCTCCCTGGTGAGATGTTCTAGGCATGTCCAAACGGGAGGAGGCCCCGGGGAAGCCCCAGGACATGCTGGAGGGACTATGTCTCCCGGCTGGCCTGGGAATGCCTTGGGATTCTCCCGGAAGAGCTGGAAGAAGTGGCCGGGGAGAGGGAAGTCTGGGCCTCTCTGCTTAAGCTGCTGCCCCCGTAACCCGACCCCAGATAAGCGTAAGAGGATGGATGGATGAAGATGCAATGTTATAAAGGTTTTTTGAACATATTAAGCCCTGTTACATGATACCCAGTTGTAGTTTTTTGTCTGACATAGTGCTCCCTGACCTACAAAATATGGCTACTAGTCATATGCACAAATTCCTTGCTGAAAATATCACTACCATAAGATTTACTAGTGATGTGCTAGGCAGACATCTGATACAATTTATATGCTTATTAACTGTGCAGTAGATCAACAGCAATTCTGAAATACAGTATGTGGCCTTGCATGCCCAAGAATGCTCAGGACCACACACAGGTACTGCATTCTCCACGGCATTCAAAAATACTAATATTAAAAAAAAATGGTCATGTAGTACTACAACATCTGGGATGTAAAACTGCAGAATTTCATTTTTTTTTTAAATTTATATGAAAAGCCAATATTACGATGCCCAGCACTTTTATTAACATTTTCCACATCTTCTTAAATAAAATTCACAATTTTATTGTGCTTTTTCAAATCATGTCTATGTCAACTACAGGCATGAGTGAGGATCAGAAGAGTCAGAAGAGGTAGGGTTAGCACTGCTATTTGCAAATGGTTTCATAGTTCAAGCAATACAGCATCTAATGATAAAACATGTTACTTACCACAGGCCATTCTGTCACATGCTGCCCCAATGAAAACGGGTCCCCACTAAGCAAGGATCCAAAAATGTCTAATGTACTTTTCCATAGACCATAAGCTCACAAGCAGTCGCAGAAGGATCAGGAACAGAAAGAAGCGGGAGACTATTGCATTGCAAAGCACACTTTTGCCTACTTAACTTGTGCTCAAATACACCAAAAGTTAGACTCTAGCTCAGCATAAGCCCTAGTAGAAAATGACTTGCGGGTATATGCAGACAGAGGCCATTTATCTGTTCTAATTCTCTTAGATCTGAGTGCCGCATTTGATACCATTGATCACAATATTCTTAGAAATCGCCTTAGTCAATGGGTGGGCCTCTCTGGCAGTGTCTTAAATTGGTTTGAATCCTACCTAGCAGGTAGAAAATTCTTTGTTAGTTGTGGTAATTATAGTTCAAAGACACATGATATTCTATATGGTGTTCCACAAGGCTCTATCCTGGGTCCGCTGCTCTTTTCGATTTACATGCTTCCGTTAGGTCAGATTATCTAGGGGCATAACGTGTACTAGCACAGCTATGCCGATGACACACAGCTGTATTTACCAATAACACCTGACGACCCCGACACTCTTAATTCACTGACAAAATGTCTCACTTGTGTTTCTGAATGGATGAGTAGTAATTTTCTCAAACAAATAAATAAAAAGAAAACAGAAATTTTAGTGATTGGCAATAATGGATATAATGAGGTTGTTAGAAATACACCTGATGCATTAGGATTAAAAGTCAATATGGAGGTAAAGAATTTAGGAGTAACTATTGACTCTGACCTGAACTTTAAATCACATTTTAATCAGATTACTAGGACAGCATTTTTTCACTTAAGAAATATAGCAAAAGTCAGACCTCTTATAACACTGCAAGAAGCTGAAAAATTTGTTTATGCTTTTGTTTTCAGTCGGCTAGATTACTCTAATGCACTCCTCTACCCAAAAATCAATTGCAACTAGTGCAGAAAGCAGCTGCTAGAATCTTAATTTGTAAACGAAAATCTGAGCACATCACCCCAGTTTTGATGTCACTGCACAGGTTACCGGTGTCATTTAGAATTGACTTTAAAATACTGCTTATGGTTTACAAAGCCTTAAATAATCTCGCTCCATCTTATATTTCAGAAAGTCTTACACCTTACACCCCAAATCGTAACCTTAGATCTTCAAATCAGTGTCTACTTAGAATTCCAAGAGCTAAAATTAAAAGAAGTGGTGGAGCGGCCTTCTGCTGTTATGCACCTAAAATATGGAATAGCTTGCCAATAGGAATTCGCCAGGCTAATAGAGTGGAGCACTTTAAAACACTGCTAAAAACACATTACTTTAACATGGTTTTCTCATAGCTTCATCTTAGTTTAATCCTGATGCTCTGTATATTCAATTAATTATCATTATTATTCATGGAGGCTCCAAAATCCGTACTAACCCCTACTTTCTTTTCTGTTCTTTTTCCGGTTTTCTAATCAAAGCACCGTGATGTCCTTACATTGATGGATTAAAGGCCAGAAGTCCACATGACCATCATCATCAAATTCTTCCATGAGAACCCTGAATACAATGATGACTGACTGAGGTCATTTATGTTAGGCAGAATGCCTAGAGGGGGCTGGGTGGTCTTGTGGCCTGGAACTCCTGCAGATTTTTTTTTTCTCCAGCCGTCTGGAGTTCTTTTTTTGTTTCTATTGTCCTCCCTGGCCATCGGACCTTACTTTTATTCTATGTTAATTAGAGCTCCCTAATTTTAATTATTTATTTTGTCTTTTTTCTCTTTCTTCATCATGTCATGCTCAAGCACTTTGAGCTACATTTTTTTGTATGAATATGTGCTATATAAATAAATGTTGATTGATTGATTGATGTAAAGCACTTTGAGCTACACTGTTTGTATGAAAATGTGCTATATAAATAAATGTTGTTGTTATTGTACTCCATTCATTTAACTTGCTCTCCACTACTAAAGTGTTACAAGCAAGAATAAAAGCAGCAGTCTTTTTTGTAGATTTTTTTCCTTTCTTCAATATTCAAGCTAGAATTATGAGGTAAATTAGTGATTTTATTTTCATGCTGAGTTTGTATTTTTATCAAGTGAGTTGAGCCTCCCAATAACTGTGAGAAAGTCTGTCCTGGATGATTAAGTTATGGTGTTGTGTTCTGGTGTGTGCATCACTGATCAAATTAAGTATATATAGAATTAAAAAAACAGTTCTAAATCATTTGCTAATGTCTACACAATGTTTATAATGTTCATCTTTAGTTATATATTATCTTTCTAGCAAGCATTCATTCACTCTTTTAAAAACAGAGTTTGTTCGTTTCTTGGATAAATGTGTACTGTTTTACTTCAGGTATCAGATTTGTTTTGTAATTCTGTTGCAAGAACTGGTTGATAATTTTTTCAAAACTATTTAACTTGAGCTGTGAAAAGCACTGTAAAAATATTGTATTTTTCTAATCGTTTGGGAACTGTTCTGTTTCATTATTTATTTTAGACCACCCTTGCAAATACGTCATCCTCTGTGCTCTATTCCGACTAGATTCAGAAAAGGCACATGCATGCAGATGCACAATTTAGAACAATTACTAATGACAAAAAACATAAAAAAATATATTTACAATATTCACATATATTTCAATATGT